>NC_047139.1:29924051-30168348 GCF_009829125.3 Periophthalmus magnuspinnatus | reverse complement strand
GTAAATATATGGATCATGCCAGAGACCACTTAAGCAGACACATGTTACATTGCTTTTCTTGTCATATTTAAAATTTAGATAAAAAAGACAACTTATTGCTTTTATTATGGTTTTAACATTGTTGTGGACTTGTACCATTTTAAGACAGAACAGCAAACCAAAGAAATGTGTAAACAGTCTTTAATGCAATAAATATTTTATATTTATACTCTTGTTTGCTTTCTGTTTTCTCTGCTATGCACAATTATCTGGCTATAAAATGTATAAATATAAATAAATATAAAACAAATATATACACAGTATACTCACTCACACACACAGACACAAACGCGCGCGCACACACGATTGGGACGCGCATTGGGGGAGGAGCTCTGATCACGTGACTGGTCAGCTGACCGCGTGCACTTTTGACTAACAGGAAAGGAAAACCACAACAGCAGAAAAACATGAGAGCAGCGCGCTCGGGCTTATTGACCTGAGAACTTTACGGAAACCACTCTTTAAATATACATCCTGTGTCGCACACACTCACCCCGTGTCCCAGACGAGCTGCTGGAAACTGAAGGTACAGTGTCACACGCGAGCTTTCACGAAGCGCCTCGTTTGTCTGTGGATCTGTGGGTCTGTGTCTGTGGATCTGTGGGTCTGTGTCTGTGGATCTGTGGGTCTGTGTCTGTGGATCTGTGGGTCTGTGGGTCTGTCTGTGGATCTTTGTCTGTGGGTCTGTGGGTCTGTCTGTGGATCTTTGTCTGTGGGTCTGAGTCTGTCTGTGGGTCTCTGTCTGTGGGTCTCTGTCTGTGGGTCTCTGTCTGTGGGTCTCTGTCTGTGGGTCTCTGTCTGTGGGTCTCTGTCTGTGGGTCTGTGTCTGTGTGTCAGTCTGTTTAGGTGTAACTGTGACAGTTCTGCTAAATGTCTGTATAATGCCTCAGCCGTGCTAAAAGCGTGAGATGAAACACTTTGTTGCATTTCTGTTACTTCCTGTTAATGTTTTTGCTCTTCTTGTAGCAGACATTTGTTGGATCAAACCTTCCTCTCCCTCCATGTGGCTCTCGACTTTTCTCCACTCGTCAGGATGGATCACAGTGGCCCTGGTTTTATCTCTGGGGTCGTGCCATCCAGTGCAACCATCAGAGCAGTCGATACAGCTGCTTTTGGATCACCTAAGTCTAACAAACCCAAGTCTGCGATTTAACTGGAGGAATATAACCTGTCCTATGTGTAAAATAATGTTCACCATTCTTGACATAGCCCTTCTGGTAAAGTATACTCTGTATTATAAATATATACTCTGTATTATAAATATATACTCAGTATTATAAATGTATACTCTATATATTCTAATTGTATATACACTGTAGTTCCTCTGTCCCTGCCTCACTTTGCTTCTGCAATAGTAGATCACATGATTTTGATCTCAAGTATCACTTCTAGTGTAAAGTTACTTTTGGTTAGACTGAAAATATGATTTAGAGGAAATACCTTTGTCCCCCTTATTTCTGAAAAGAAGAATGTATTTTTTAACCATTTCCAGGACAGTGTGAATGAAGAGCGCGTGGCTCATGTTTTGGCGGAGGCTTGTATCCGGATGCACTTGGCAGAAGAGAGGGTGTGTCGTAACATAACTGAACTCTTCAGAGATGATGTCATTTGGGCACTGCAGAAGTCACTGCTGTGGCCCAGTGAAGCCTGTGCTCTGTTAGTGGGACCCTCTTGTGGTAAATTTGACCTTTATGCTCCATGGAACATCACCCTGCCCAAAGTCCCGAAGCCTCCCGTCATTCCTCCATCAGCTCCTGCTGCAGGCTCGCCTCAGAACAGGGTCCTGTTTTTGACAGACATCCACTGGGACCAGGTCAGTAAATATTGACTCAGAATTAAACGTCACTAATATTGATTGAATCCCTCTTGTCTAACAGGAGTATGCTGAGGGAAGTGCTGCAGACTGCAAAGATCCTCTCTGCTGTCGAAATGACTCTGGCACCCCGAGCTGGCGCCGGAGGGAGGCGGGGTACTGGGGCACCTACAGTAAGTGTGACCTGCCCCTGCGAACTGTGGAGCACCTCCTGCAGCACGTGGCCAAGAGCGGTCCGTGGGACTGGGTCTACTGGACCGGAGACATCCCAGCCCATAATGTTTGGGCCCAGACCAGAGCGCAGCAGCTGTCTGAACTTACCGTCATCACCAGGCTCATCCACAAGTAATTCTGCCCAAACTTCAACGAATGTTGTGTCAATTAGGGCTGCACAATTTATTGCAATCAAATTTAATTTGAACAGTCCTGCCTCATTATGCAAAAAGACCCTTCTACTACTAGATCCTTCAAATCCTTAAAAAAATAAAATAAATAAATACATGGAAAATGTAATCACAATGCTTGGGAGAAAGTCATAATTTATTTCCAATATCATTCAGTGCTAGTGTGAAAATTTCAAATCGTTGTTGATTGTTGTATATGCATTGGTGTAATGGCTTTTCAGTTTTTGATCGTGGTTTTGTTAAAAAGTCCTTTTAACTCTTATTGCCCACAGACACCTGGGTCCAAATGTGACAGTTTACCCTGCTATAGGAAACCATGAGAGTACACCAGTGAACAGCTTTCCTCCACCTTCTGAACATGGTAACAGGTCTTCAGCGTGGCTCTATAACACTATGGCAGAGGAGTGGGCCCCCTGGCTCCCAGAACAGGCTTTGAAGACTTTAAGGTTGATTATTTAACACAACCAATATATTTGATTGATATATTGGTCTGTTGTATTTTTCATATTTACCTCAGCTGTCTTTCAGATATGGTGGATTTTACACACTCCAGATTCAGCCTGGTTTGAGATTGGTGTCTCTGAACATGAACTATTGCGCTCGAGAGAACTTCTGGCTCATGGTGAACTCCACGGATCCGGCCAATCAGCTACAATGGCTCGTACAAGTTCTCCAAGCAAGTGAGGACAAGGGAGAGAAGGTCAGTAAAGTAACCCACAGACTAAAGGGGTGTAAAGTCACAATGTGACAATACCCATGTAATCATACTGATCTAAGAGTGACTATTGGGGCGACAGTAGCTCAATTGGTAGAGTGTGTGTCCACTGTCTGAAGGTTGGTGGTTCAAATCCCGCATAAATATCATTGATTGAGCAGTCAGAGCCACTGGCCAAAAGGTTGGTGGTGCAATTCCAGCCCTCACATATGAATGCTGTCGTTGTGTCTTTGGGCAAGACCCTTAACCCACCTTGCTCCCAGTGTCTGCATACACTGGTGTATGAATGTGTGTGGGTGAGTGGTTCTTTAATGTGCCTTGAAGGTGGAAAAGCGCTATATAAAACTGTGACCATTTACCATTTAAATCTGTTTTTTCTGTTGTGATACTTAGGTACATATAATCGGTCACATCCCTCCTGGTTTGTGTCTCGGCAGCTGGAGTTGGAACTACTATCATATTGTCAACAGGTTGAATACTTTTTATGTTTAACTGTAGACTTTGTAGACTAGGAATAACTTGTAATCCATTATCCTTATCCATATCCAGATATGAAGGCACAATTGCTGGTCAGTTTTTTGGGCATACACACACCGACGAATTTCAGATGTTTTATGATGAGGAAACCCTGACCCGCCCTCTCAGCGTTGCCTTTGTGGCTCCAAGTGTCACCACTTATGTCAATCTAAACCCAGGTAAGAAAGGCATCAACTGCATTTTAAGATGTGCTCAATTAATTTGCCATAAACTAAATGCACATTGTTTTAGGTTACCGGGTTTATGTTGTGGATGGGAACTACTCCAACAGCTCAAGAATGGTGCTTGATCATGAAACCTACATTCTGAATCTGACAGAAGCCAACCATGGCCCAGCATCACAGAGCCCCGACCCAAACCCAAAATGGAGCCTCCTGTACCGGGCCACAGAGGCCTATGGGTTGCCCAGCCTGTTTCCCTCTGACATGGATGGGCTCCTACAGACCTTCTACAAGGATGATACAATATTTCAGAAGTTTTGGTTTTTAAGATCCAAAGGTCATGTGTCTGAGCAATGCAAAGAGACGTGTAAAACAACCACACTGTGCTTTTTACAAAGTGGACGCTACGACATACTGGAGCAGTGCTCTCACCGCCACGGTTATGGAGATAACTTGGCCCGTGCAGCCAGATCCACTCTGTGTTGACAAAGGCCTTAGAGACAAAATGAACAGAAGCACTTGTGACCTAAGATGAATTAAAGTCTATCCATAATTTTTGGCTCCTATTATCAGTTTCTGCAATTGCCAAAGAAATTGTAGTGGAGTCTATTCACAAGCCTCATATTTGACCATTTGTCTTACATTACTGTATGCAAAGTGTTGATGACTGTTTGACTGTAAGTTTAGTAGATAAAAAGGGTAATGATCAACTCTGAAGAAATCCTCAGCTGTTCTGTAGCACTTTTGACCTTAGTGCCTTCTTTATTACCATATTCTGGTATATTGTGACTGCAGAAGTGACACTTGGAGCATGTGTGTTCGTCTCATCTACTTGTGGTTCTCATGGTCAATAATTGTTTGCACTTTATTTTGTTGCTAATTTTCTTATAGCTTACAAATGAAAGCAATAAATATATCTGAAAGTGATCCCTGGCTGTTGGAATCTAAACAAACATGTTGATACATTGTTTCATTATTTTAAGTGAAACATTCTTCTGATTTTATTTCAAGAATAATTGTGACAAAAACATAAAATGTGTATATGACTGCTTCAATTTGGGATGTAGTATCAACAAGTTATCTACACAACCACATTCTTTTATAACAACCAGTTTACAAAAACCGTCTCTATTCTTATGAAAGATTCACGAGAACAAATATGAGAATAGCAAAGTTTATTATGGTTCGGAGAAATACATGGTGACACCAAAATCCTCTTTGTACAAATTCCAAGTTTTTGCTTTGTGTGGGTTGTCGAGCTCTTCTCTGGGCAGAAACAGCCTGTAAAGGTTCAAATCAAAGTTTCATATAATATCTTTAACCATCATTAAAATGCATTATCTTTCACCTCTGTGAAAACATACTTGTTCTCAACGATAAATGAGGTATTAAACCAAAAGTAGAATGGGACATCTTCATATCCATTTGGAAGCCCCTATAATACAACACAAAGTCAGAGTACACATACATTTTCCATGTGTTATTATTTCTGCCGCTTATATTCAGGGCCTTACAGCACTAGATTCAAACATGACTTTAACGTCTCCATCGACTACAGGTCCATTCTGTAGACTGATCACTGCTGCGTTGTTTCCCACATCTGGAAATACCTAAACAACACGTACTGTGAACAATACGTACGATTATAGATCTTCTACAGACAAATATTGACTTACAGTGCAGTTCTCCTGTTTGGCGCACACACAATGAAACACCAGCTCCTTTCTGACAATTATCTTCACTTTTAAATCACTGCCGTTACCTTTACCAACACCTGGTTCAAAATGAAACATCATTTTAACTCTTATTTACAGATCCCAGTGCACATAAACCGTGCACATGAACCGATTGTTGCACCTGCTATAGAGTGGATGCGGATGCTCTTGATCCTGAGGCTCTTTGGAGGAGGTAACTGTCTGTTGAACTTTGTTTTCATGATTTCATAATATCCCACGTACCTGCTCTGGGACGGAGCACAGTTGATATTAACACAAATTGAGCAGTAACAGACAGTAAAATATTTGACATTAATGAGAGAATAGCTCCTACCTGTGATGGTGTCTCCACTCCCTGAAACTTACAGCTTCGACTTTTGTCTGTCCTCCTCTCTCCAAAATACTCCAAACTGTCCTAATGCACAGTATATAAATGATTAAGAATACATAAATCACTGTAACACATCTCAGTACAATATATGCCATAATGAACTCACCTGGGCTGACTCAAACTGGTCACTATCTATAAGCCAAGTGCACACCATAGTACCTGTGCGTCCTGAAATAGAAATGAAATAAAATCATGATATAATATTAGAGTTTAAATTGTAAACTAAGATCATGCAGTCATTGTGACCAAACCTTTTCCTCCTTTACAGTGAATCGCAATAATGTTCTTTTGATCAGCAGCCATCCACTCCCTCACACTGGCCGTATATGTCAGCATATCCCTGTAGTTTATGAAGAAAAGATGTTTAGTATTATGCATTAATTCAATTCAATTCATCTTTATTTCGGTCTTATGGCCCATTTTTAAAAACAGACGAGGACAGTGACAATACAAACAGTAAACATCTACGTTTTAAAAAGACAGCCATACCAGTGTCTCCACATCTTGGACTGATAGTGAATCGCACTGAATCTTATGTTTGTGAGTGACATTATTATTTCATTTTCTGACTTATTCAGTCTGCAAATAAAACTGTACATTAAAGTTCTTAGTACAGTTTGCAAAGTGTTCACTCGTGGATTGACAAACATCGTGGCCTCCTTAAGAGCACTCGTAAAGCGTCATTATAAGCCACCTGCAGAGTGGCTTTTTTATAATGAGTCCAGAGGTGAGCAGTGTAAAATGGTGTACAATGTGATTTAAACAACATCAACTTTACATCATCAGAACATGAACCAAACTTGAACATGAGAGCTTGTGCATACAACATCCTGCATTGTCTATAAATATCATCATCATCTGCCATGTCCGCAGTGATGATATGCCCAAGATATTTAATTTTAGCTGTAACTTTCAACACAACATTAGACAGGCAAAAATCAGAAGATCTCATGTGCTTGTCCTCTTTGGTCCTACAGATCATGATCATACTCTTATGGTCTTATACTCTTATAGGTCTATAACTGTCAGAGCTGCCAATTTTTTCAGTCTTATCTTTAATGACAGGGACTAGCAATACAGTTAACAAAGAGTCAGGTAAAAATCCATGAATAAGGAAACCTGTGAGACAGATGGAAAACAGTGGTGCAAACCTCATTACATTAGACAGTATTCTAAAAACATCCAACTCACTCCAAAGAGGGCACGTTGTGGTCGTCAATGAAGATTCTCTCCACTTTGTAATGAAAGAACTGTGGGTCATAGCCTTTTTCACCTGAATATTTTTTTAAAAAGTTGAAAAAGGTTGAATAACATATTATATAAAATAAAACAGGACAGATTTCTCATTTTAATCCCTTTGATGACATCTTGGATCTCTATCTGCGAAGCTACTGTGTGTGAAAAGAACCAAAGACAGAAAACTTACTGCACAGGTTGTAAACTTTATAGTGTCCTTCATGTTTAGTGTCTAGAAACCTTGCTACCTCCTAAAGAGATCACAAAGAAATCAAGTGAGGCACGTTATTGTGTGTAAAATTGTAATTGTATAATAGTGCTCTATTATACAATTATAGTATACAATAAAGTAGCATCAACTTCATTTGTGGCTTACCTTAATGGGATTTCTGTAGAAGGATTGTTTGCCAGAAGAGGGGAAAGACATTGCAATGACACGGTCTGAAGTACAAAATTCAGTGGTTCAGATTTGGGAATAGTGTTTTTTCATTTCTATGCAATTATAATTCTACTCAACAATAACTATACTCAGTAATCCCAGGAAGTAGGGCACAAACCTGTGACATAGGTAAGGTCAAGGTCAAAACCATCCTTCTGATAACGCCTCTTATTTTCAGAAACCTAAAACAACAATCACAACTTTTATTGTCTACACTAACTTTTGAACATGGTAAAAATATTAAATAAATACAAATGTGTTCTTACCATTCTCCTCGTGACTTTCTCCAACTCTTTTTTCTGAGCTGCTAATCTGAACAACCTCACAAGGATTAATATTCTCAAGAAACGTAGAAATGTCACCACCCTAACAAAGGCAAATATTTGTTGGTATTTATAGTTTTTTGAAACTTTTGGCCTGATTGTAAGTGAAAATGACAAAGCACCTGGGGATGAGGCTGGCTCCTGACAGGTCAGTGAATGTGTAAATCATTGTGACCAGCAAAGTGACCACTACAACAACAGCATCCAATATGTTGAGTTTTGAGCTAAAATACACGGTAAACCTGAGGAGGAAAAAATGTGTTGATAAATCTGCTCTAAATGCAATACCATTTTCTTATCAGCAATGGGACAAGAAAGTGTGTTTATGTAAAAAAACAACGACAAAGAAATAGGCAAGAATACAGTTTGACAGCAAGTCAAGGCATTTCCCAAACATCCGTTTATGGGGTTGCTCCTTTTTGTTGTAGTCAGCATCCTCTATGTGTCAGAAAAATAACCCCAGTGGTATTGTCACAATGCTAATTTCAATACTAAGTAAAAGAGATGATATTGGTTTCAATACCACAATGATTAAAAAAAAACAAAAAAAAAAATGAATGTAATCTTCAACATAGAATATGTAATATTATTGTGGTCTTATACTAGTATAAATACTACTTTTAGCATAGATAAGTATTGCAGTATATATTTTTAACCCGAATACTCCATACTATAATAATTCTATAATATTGTACAAACACAGATGGTTATAACACTATGCCTAACAGGCTTTACAGGGCTATACCAATGCTTTCCCTGGACTATTCTTTTACCAAACTTCCTCTTTGAAAGCTTCCTGTAAAACAGCTAGTCATAAGAGCATTCCTGCTGACTCAGGCATCTACCAGTGACATATCCTAAATGAAAAAAAATATTTCAACAGCATCGGCAGAAGTTAAGTAAGTTTCACAGAAGTTTCATACAGCAATTAAACATATATGTTCTGCACCAGAATACCTCTGGAGTACAACATGCAAATGTAACACATAGAAGAAAGACAAAGGGCTGCAATGAGTGCTGCCCAATATTCTGACTCAGAAAATGTGAGTTGCCTCACAAAGGCTGTTATATATAGATAAATATTTATCAAAAGAAAAAATATACACAGACATGGATAAATCTTACTGTACCTGTAGTTTAAACCTCCACAAACTTATTATGAAATGCATGAGATTCTTGTATTGGTTTATCAGTAAATATGAATGCTCTCTGAACAGAATATGTACCCTCTGATCAGAATCTTTTTGAAAGTTTTTGAACATCAGAAAAAATAAATAAATAACTTTTTTTCCCCAGAATTGTGCATTTCTACTTGTGATTTTGTCAAAAGGGTTTCTTCTACACTTACTTTTCTACATAGACCCGAAGCAGAACATCAAAGAGGAAGAAGAATGAAATGACCAGGGACACAGCTTCAAGAGCGTTCCCCAGCTCCCTGCTTCTGGCTGGCAACGACAGGTCCACGATCACCAGCACTATGTCCACTATGATCAGCACCACTCCAAATATACTGCACATTCAAAGACACGCTAGCCCAATACTATTTACAAAACATACAAAACAAATTCAATAAAACATTAAAGACTCACCGAAATCCAAAAGACATGACCACCGGGGAGATTTTTTTCCGGATATTACTGCATAAAAATTGTATAATGAGATAATACATTACTTACTATTTAAATTTAATGCAAAGAAAAACGCATTAACATACTGGTACATAGTGTCAGGGTCCATATCTTCCTCTTTTCCATCATCTATCTCCACTTTGGCATCTTCCATTTTTGCAACATTCCTAAAAATACAAACTGTAACTAGAAAATGACACTACAGTTTCCAGATTAACACCTTTAGAGTTTCCTCATCCTGGCAGTGCACTGTAGGCTATAGATCTGTTATAGATTAGACATTTTGTATATTTTGGGCAGTCAAACTAATATAATATAATGATATGTTACCCATTTACACCTGCATCTGATCCAGGGTTGAAATGGACAGAAGACATGGTGCTGGAGTCTTCACTTTCAATTTCTGGCTTTGGAAAAAAACATATATATATAACTTTATAAATAAATACTGATAAATGACTTGATCACACAAATGGCAACGACATGCAAATTACAAGTGAGCAAGTTAACACTGCAATCTGGAAAAAAAAAAGAACAAAAAACAAAAAACGATGCAAAATGCCTGTTGTGTCTTGACCCCCCTAAAGCCCAGGCCCACTCTCACTCTCTCTTTTCACTCTTCTCACTCTTTTCTTCTAGATTTAGCAGATTTGGAAGTTTTTACTCACCCAGAAAAGTCACGTAAACGCACACATCCAGCTTACCCGAGGCATCTGTGACATTATACGAGCCTGGTCTTGTGATCTTCTACAAAAGGAAGATGGTTCAAAGGTTAAACCGGACACTTTATTTCTCTCCTCCACTCTCACTCCTCGGGTTTGTGCAAACGTAGCGGCTTTGGACTTCCTGGACTGCAGAGAAAACAAGGCGAGGCGCTTTTCTGGCTAATTTTTACTCATCGTGCAGGACTCACAGGCTGAACTGAATAAACTGTCCAGAAACACAAAGCAACAGCCCAAAGTACAGTGAGGTTAGCTGTAGCCAGGCTAACATGTGCATCCTCCCTCTGCAACATCTGGATTTAATCAACTCACGGTCACAGTGTGTTTGCTAAACGGATAAAAGCATTCTTTATCGTTAAAATATAGTCTTAAACAGTTTCATTTTATTTTATTTATTTATTTGTTTTTATTTGTGTAAAGAAAATGTATATATATTTTTTTGTTTTGTTTTGTTTTTTTGTTTTTTTTATAATTCTGACATTATTAATCCCAAATAGCCTAATTAACTATAGTCTATAACATAATAGTCTGATAATAATAATGATAATGTATATTTTTATATAGTGGTATTCTTTTTTTAATGTCTTTTTTTATTTTTTTATTTTTTTTAGGCAATTTACTGCATATAAACGTAAAAAACATGGACATGCTAACACTAGAGGGAGCTGTTTAGATTATATATTCATGTAGGTCCTATCACTGGTCATATTAAAATCCTAACACTAGAGGGAGCTGTTTAGATTGAATATTCATGTAGGTCCTATCACTGGTCATATTAAAATCCTAACACTAGAGGGAGCTGTTTAGATTATGCATTCATGTATTAGGTCATATCACTGGTCATAAAAATGTTTTGTTGCTCCCCCACAAAGAAAACTATATTTAAGAAAAATACACGTAGGCCAAAATGACATAAATAAACAATAATGAAATTGCAATTATATTTAGGCTAGAAAGTCTTACTGCTTTGTACATTTTTGCCTCGCATTG
This sequence comes from Periophthalmus magnuspinnatus, assembly GCF_009829125.3. Lineage (NCBI taxonomy): Eukaryota > Metazoa > Chordata > Actinopteri > Gobiiformes > Gobiidae > Periophthalmus > Periophthalmus magnuspinnatus. The sequence continues at coordinate 30,157,235 of NC_047139.1, read as the reverse complement.
AACAAACAGGGGGAAAAAAAGTGATTCCAGGTGTGGCAGGTGGTTCTGTTCTTGAGTCTTAATGTGCACCATGCAGAACCAGCTCTAAATAACTCTGACACAGGAGAAGAAAACAGATGGAAACTGGAGCTTTTTGGATAAAAGATACACTGTGTTGATTATGTTGAGAGGAATCATGGCAACATTACTTGCAGTTGTTATTGTCTGCTGCAGCTTTGGTCCAGTGGACATGTCAGTAAGTATCCTCTTATTTAATTTGCTGTAATGTAACTTAGATGCATCGTGGCAGATCTATACAAGTTCAGCCGTCCCTCTGCTTAGGTCCTGGACTCATGTGAAGCAGAAGTCGTAGCTCTCAAGAAAAGCATAAAGCAACTGGAGAATAACCTTTTGATTGGAGATTGGCAGATCCGATACCTGCAGACACACAAATATTTTCAGCCTTTTCACCAGACGGCATCAAACCAGGATCCCCAATCACCAACACTCAGTGATGGGACCAACAGCAACGGGACAGTGGACAGGTTGGACACTACACAGAGGACGCCGCTCCCATCTGCAGGCAGTCTTATAGTACATGACAAAGGTATGTATTTTGATTTGAAGTTTAAACTTCAATGACCATCAAACATTTATGATGTCCAGAGAGTTTCAGTATCTTGATGTCAAGTGATCATTATCATTATAGACATCTTTAGCTCAAGTCTTTTTTCAATTTTTTTTTGACACATGAAAAGTTTCTCTTGGTATGTTTTTTTTTTTTTTTTTTTTTTTTTTAAATCTGATATAATTTAGTTTTTGTTTTCATTTTAAAGGTACACTATGAAACTTTTCTGTTGGGGGCCTGCCACTACATGTGTTGATGGAGGATGTTATTGCTTTCCTGAAATGTTCCATAATATGACATTAAATGTGTTTATCTTTCCTTTATTTAATTATATTTGTTTTAACACCTTGATAAGCATAACATTCAAAATCCTATGTGATTTGCTAATTGTGTCCATTCAAATTTCGATTCGTTGCAAAAAATCCAAAAACAAAACAAAAACAAAACATGCAAGCAGCTGGTAGTCCAGGGGTAAAAGCTTTTCCCCACTGTTGCAGATTGTTCCGAACTGTTTGACAGACAGAGACCTCCGAGTGGCTTCTACAGGGTCCGACCCATTTCAAACCAGGACCCTGTGCTGGTTTACTGTGACATGGAGGACGGCGGCGGATGGACAGTGCTTCAGAGACGGAGACATGGAAAAGTAGATTTCAATAGGTAATCACAAAAAATATTACTGTAATTTATAATGAATTCCCTTTGCCAAATATGTGTGTGTGTGTTATTTTCCGTTCCAGAGACTGGGTGGACTACAGAGATGGCTTTGGGGACTTTAAACTGTGGAATGATGAGTTTTGGTTGGGCAATGAGCACATTCACTCATTGCTTTCAAAAGGTTGTCCTTTAAAAAAAAACATACTATTTAAACACACTGTAAAGTATTCCCTTGTATTCTCTAGCACATGCTTTTTTGTTAAGGTAAAAACCTGGTGAAAATTGACTTAATGGACTGGGATGGACACAGAAATTGGGCCTTTTATGAGAACTTCAGGCTCAGTGCTGAATCTGTAAGTGAATAAAATATGGCTCAGCTACAAAAACTAAACTTTCTGATATACTCAAAATGGCACTTACTTAAATTAACTGTAATCTGAACTGAAGGATAAGTACCGCCTCCAGTACGGTCAGTACAGTGGTAAAGCAGGCGATGCTCTGACGGGAGGAGGAGGGATGGTGGAGCAGTGGTCCGCCTGTCTCAGTGGGATGCAATTCAGCACCAGAGATCAGGTAAGAATCACATTATAATAATGTGTATGTAAAGGAATGTGATACAGTGTAATATATGTAATGTACAGACATATATGGCATAGAAGATAACAAGGTAGTGTTGATCATTGATAGTGTAACATTCATTAATCATGGTTTATGCAAAAATCATACTTATTTTTACTGCAGCAATGCTTTCAAAAACAAACAAATAAACAAAAAGTTCAACATGCGTGGTCAATGTACTGTACTGTTATTTTTGACAGGATAATGATCGTTATCATCAGGGCAGCTGTGCTCAGGAGAATCAAGCCGGCTGGTGGTTCAACCGGTAAATATTCAGTTCACAGACGTCAACATTATTCTCATTAGGAGTGGATAATATTATGGCAATCAATCAAAATGTGCTTTAAAATGTCATTGTTGGGGTTCAAGTAGCACCTTAAACAAGATTGCACTGTTTGTTTTTTTTATATACAATCTGCTCTGAATGTACGGATAATAATAATTGCAAAATTATCAATTTTTACCTAATTCTTAATCAATTTCATTTTGACTCAAAGCTTCAACAACAGAGTAGAAACATTAGTTATTAGATTTTTCTCTTGCAGATGTCATGCAGCCAACCTAAATGGCAAGTACTACCGAAAAGGGAAGTACTCTGGCCAGTTGGACAATGGAGTGGTTTGGGGAACATGGAGAGGCCTTTGGTACTCCCTTCGGCACACTGCCATCAAGGTGCGACCGTTGATGTTCCTGGATACTGTGGGGAGCGGAGATGGAGCATTTTAAATACAAATTTAACTGTAACTATTTGAACCCTTTTTATGGAGCTGTTTTAATTAAATACACAACAGCCAATCTACAATGATCTGAATTGTTATCACCTGTCATATTTTATTCATTTTATTTTTCTCCCAAACAATAAAACTTGCATTGTAACCATCAGCCTTAATCCCTGTGTTATGAACAGTGTACGAACATAAACCAATAGTCTTCAGTAGAGTTTACATTCAAATTGTCCTTACCCAGTGAACCTGATATACATTTTGTAAACTATTAATACAAACACAGCAAATAACATCACTGCATGTAAAACATATCAAACTGTATAGTATAAAATTACACAATTATTATACTTCAAAGATCACCGCTTTATGACAGATGAAGTAAACAAAATAATAACTGTCTTTATCATGAGTCATAACTTGTATGTCTAGAGAAAGGTGAGACCAGAGCGCTTTATCATGTTTAAATATGAATTGTGTATGAGGTGGATGGTCTTAATGGAATGTCTAATCAGTGTTAAGTGCATACACATAATCCTTATTCTTCAACAGTCGAGTTTATAAATCCCTTGTAATCTACTCGTCTGCCTCCTCACATGGAGAGGACAGATCCAGGTCCATCATCTTCTGTTCAGCCTCGCTCAGTCTGTAAGGCGAGCCCCCACTGCTGCTGCTGAAGTCTCCAGACATGGGCAAAGACCTGCACCTGTTCTTCCTCTGCTGCGATGAGGACACACTAAATGTTGAACTGCGTTGGCGCCCTCCTCTGGCGCATGAAGACGACTGCGCCTCCTTCAGTTTGCGGGCCAGCATGTTCCTCTGTATGGGGGAAGGACCGCGTCGACTCCAGTTCAGTTCAGCTCTATTCAGACTGAGGTGGTTCACTCCAGTGGGGTGGTCCTGTCCTACAACTGGACCTCCGATACCAGAGATACCCTGGGTTCTGGGGGCCTCTTTTTCTAGTAGGGCTTTGAGTTCAGGCTTTAGAAGTCTTTCAGATGTTGAAATTAAATTGTCTGTGCTGGTGCCCCTGTGTTTAACCTCACTGTTTTGTGTGTCTGTCCAAGTCTTCTTAAAATCCTTCCTCTGGAGTCTTGCTTTGGCCCATTCCGATGCACTTTCTTCTGTAAAGGGGTAAGAAGGGGACAACTTTCCACTCCTCTTCCAACTGCTCCCCTCAGGAAGAGTGCGAGACCCCACCTGAAATACATTACACTGTACATTATAGATCTTTTCTGAACAGGCATAACATCATGACCACACACCTAAAATACAGCTCTGCCCAATAGTCAACAAATTTAAACACACTAGTATGTATTCATCTAACAATGCTTAATCTTAGCTATAATTAATAACACATCAGAACATATTTTGCTAGAAACATTGACAGGTTTAGATCACAATTGTTAAGAGTTGACAAACCTGTGTCATGCTCCTCTCCCTGAACTGTCTTGCAAGTGCAGCAGATGAAAGTTGAGGCTTAGTGTCGTTAAAACTACAAGTTCGACGGAAATAAGGATTCCTGTTGTCATAGTGGCTTTCATTTCCTGGTGCACCTCCTGGTCTGAGCCCGGCCAACCCACTCCTCTCCACCATCTCCACCCAGTCCGCAGTCCGGTCCCTCCAACCAGAGCTTCCACCTTTTGAATGACCAGAAACAGGAGGTCCAAGGACTAGCTCGACTCTAGGACTTAGTCTGTCAGGTGTGGTCCTTAGAGCCTGGGCTGGCATGTCAGAAAAGGGTGCAGCAATTCGAAAAGGGCTGGAGTTGGTTTCTTTGGGTGGACCCAGAGGTAAAGCTGTTGGGGAGGGAATGGGGGAGCAGGTGGGGGAAGTAGAGTTTTCAAGAAGAGTATCATGTACTGGACTTGAGGAGACGTGGTACAGCTGTGTGGCCTCTTTCAAACCTTTCTTCTTCATTTCTTTCAACTGCTGCTGAGCCAAGCGGTACCTACATGAAAAAAAAGTGTACAGTGAATATTCTCATTTACAAGTGATTGATAAACATATTTTAAACAAAAGTCAGTTGATTTGAGTAGTTCTCTTTATTTCTGAAATGGTGAAAAAAAAAAACATGAAACAGATGTGCATGTTTCAATTTGTGCTTTCTCTCTGAATATTAATTTACTTAATAACCTTTTGCAGTATGCGTAATGAAGTAACTTTTCTGATGGACAGTACATGACTTGGTCTACACATTATAGTTTTACACTTATCTATATGCCAATTTACAGATCAGACCTGTGGAAAGGCGAATTTGCTTTTAGTAAGAATTCATGTTTTGTTATGGTTTTTACGCTATAAAAGCTGTAATTACATAACTACAAGATTATGTTTAATGCCAAACTGACAAAGCAATAATAACATCTCCATGGAGCAGGTGGCAAATCCTGACAGTTACACAATACTACTTCAAATGATTTCTACAGTGTAGTGAAAGATTAAATGAACAACTGCTAGAGACTAATAAATGTGTGATTTTACTCCTACTACTACCAGAGCATTATGACTGCACACTCATACAACAATAGGATTCCAGTGTCTATGTTATAGTTACCCAAATATTGGCGGCAGCATCTTCTGACCACTAGGGGACAATCTTTCAGGATCTTGGGGGATAGGTATCACTAGTGTCTGTGTGAGGGGTGGAGGGGTAATAGGAGCTATGTCTTTTTGGACGGCAGTAACACCAGCTGTTGTGACGTGGCCATCGGTGACGCTGGGCCGCTGTAGGCTGTTGGCACAAATGGATGCCTCATCAGACAACTTCCTCCCCCCTGGAGAATGGATAGAGCCTCGACGAACTGAACTGCATGAAGGAGGGGTCTGGCAGAGCTTTCTCCACACGGTTACAATAACAGTAGCAAAAATCACAGCCAGGCACAGAGAGATGCCCACCACAGCCACAATGTTATTACCCAGGGGTGACGTTCCAATGTGGTCGGGTGGCAGGGATGGGGTGGAGGCAGGTGACACTGGAAAAGGAAGAAGAAGTTTTTAATAGAGAGTAAATCTGAGATTTTGAACTGTAATTTAGGTTGTTTGTTGTATATATATTTAGCATTTTTATATATTCTTTAAATTACTGTTGCTCTGGTAAAATACTACTACATAAATACTTGATATAGAAGCAAACATGTATGATCAAACTGACCAACACAGTTTTCTAGGGAGCAGAGAGACTGTTCTTTCACCATGCCGGTGCACTTCAGTCCGCCTCCACCAGATGACAATAAACAATCACGGATCCTCTCCCTCACTCCCTCACCACAGGTCACACTGCACAAGCTCCAAGGCTGCCACGGACCCCAGGACTCTACAGAAATAAACAACAAGAGCAAAAGTACAAGGGTTTGCTTCTATTTAAATTGTTATTGCATTTGATCGAACATTTTTAATAATGGAAAATGTAATGTCATATACTTCCAGAGCTGTAATTTAGTTAGATTTCCTGGACAAACTACCAGATGAAAATTTTTGTATGTAATTTTTGCATTTTGATGTCCCACAGTTGGAATACGTAAGAAAAACAGTCATGGACAAGCGTAGTATTGAGCAAGCCTGCAGTAATATGTCAACATTTTAACCTTGCAACTTGGCTATGGATGAGCAGTAAAAAATGGATGAGTGGATTCTATTTCCCATTCTTCTCAGTTTATCTGATCTTGGGACTTATTATCAAATTATCAACCTCTGTGTTACCTTATACATGTCTTTCATTACAATAACTGTCCAGAACATTACCAAATAGCCCTGTATTCTGTATAGTATTGTTCTATACAGTTTTGATGGTTTATATCAGGGGTGTCCAAACTTTTTGCAAAAAGGGCCAGATTTGGTGATGTGAAAATATTTGGGGGCCGACCATTCGGTGTGATCATTCTTTGAACCATTAATATTAAATGCAAATTAACTATTTAATTCTTTTTTACTTTTTATTACAAATGGCTTTCACCTTTCAAAAACAAAATGAATGTAAAAAAGTAAACATTTAAACTGTGGTTTTGATAATTGCAATAAAATAAATTCACTGACATTTTAGAATTTATTCACCTCAGAAGACAAACAAATAACTTGCACTAATGTGAAGGGTGAAACTGAGATCTGGACTGTAGTAAATAAACCAGGTCTGGCTAAAAGACGTGGTTTTGATGTGTAAAGTGTCACGCAGGTGAGAGTCAGTTGGACTTGTCCACACACAGTTTTTGTTAAAGTTCATAACCAAGAACGTCTTCTCACACAAATATGTCGAACCAAACTCAGCATTTTCTTAGCAAAGGTTTGAATTTCTTTAAACCTGTCTTTATCCAGTTTGTGATAAAACTCAGCGAGCTTGAACATATGTATTTTACACTGATCAACAGTGCTGACAGGCCACACATAATTATTTTTATTCCAGAGGCTGTGGGCCAGTGGAAATTTGTACACGGGCTGCAATTGGTCCCTGGGCCGGACTTTGGGTATGCCTGGTTTATATATTTTAAATAGGTGTTACATGTCTGTTGATGTCTAGACAATTTTCTTCTTTTTAAACTTTTTTTTAACTTAAAATTCTGTACCTGCACTCCTATGAACCACCAAACACGTCTGCGCTGGACTTGGTGATCGGCTGTAGTTGAAAACAAAACGAAAGCAGTACTTATTCCTCCCGGGGTAAAACACGGAGCAGTTAAATTCAGTTTCATTTTCTCCCTGAGTGAGCCAATTGAATGCCAGGGGGGGCGAAGCCGGTTCTTCTGACCCAAAGCCCATCAGTGTGGTGCTTCCTGTTCCGGAGGTGGATAAACTTGGACTGACCCCTGTGTCCTTGTAGAGCAATACTTTTCCATTTATATGTGCGCAAGGTGGAGTCATCAGCTTTACAGACATTGTCCCTTCACATGCGCTCCTATAAGCATTGCTATTTTCAACAAGAAGTTTATAAGAGAAAATTCGGGACAAATACAGCGGCCCAGAGCTTTTAACATCCTGAGTTGCGTGGGGTGACTTCAGTGCTACTCGTATGAAGTCTTTTTCAGTGAATGGGAACGCACACGGCAGCTCGAAGCTTTGGGAGCGGAGAGGTCTGATGGGATAACGGGTGCGTGCTCGGACCTTATCGATGCTGTTTCGACCAATTTGGTTGTACTCCATGAAGCTGACCTCCAGAAAGAGAGCGGAGTCTATGCCACTGTTGCAGGCTGTGAAGTGCTCGTTGGTGGCAATTCCAACCTAAGGAAAAAGAAATATACAATTAATAATATATCATAATATCATCACCACTTGTCTGTTCCCTTTGTTATGGTATTAGATTATTTTAGCAATTATTTTTTCCATGAATAAATGTAAAAATTCCATGATAAAGTGTATAATCTTTTTGGTATTTTGATTTAATAATGCCGCTCTATTTTTGTCTTAATTTTCTTGCATTCCTACCTGAAAAGATCCAGAGTGGTTTCCGGCCCTCTCCACAGCCACATGAAAAGTGGGCCATTGAACTTGCAGTTCTGAACTCCACCACCAGGTAGTGCTCTCCACACCATCATGTTTTGTCCCATTGCTGTGAGAAACTGCAGGGGCAATGCTTGTTTGCCTCAGCAAGAAGCGGAAGGTCCCTGCATAGAGGAAGCAGGAGCAGTTGAACTCCACCCTAAAAGTTGTTGGGATGTTTGGGATCTTCCGGACGGTTAAAGTCTTGTTGGTCTCTGTGTTAACTAAAGAGAGTGTCCTTTGAACTGTTGTGCTGTTGCTGGAATTTGATGTGAAATCCACAAATATGCTGGCATTGCTAAGGGCGACATGGAGAGAGGGCCATATACTGAGCCCAGCCAAAGCTATAGGGAAAACAAAGCAAAAGATACTCTAAAGAAATCATAGAATATAATAACAGTCTGCCTCAAAGTGGAGAAGGCTTGATCCTAGATACTACGTTTGATACATGATCAACAGAAAATTATAGTTGTTTCTTCAATTTACTGTACACTAAATTCTGATGAAGATTAAAATCTTTGTAAAACTATTCCGTAAATTTTCACAAATTGTTATTTGTAATTTTTTCAGTATTGACAGTACAGCAGTACAGGAGTGATAGTACTTGATACTTGATAGATTTAGTATCAATTAGTATCGAGACATTGATATTTTTGTTTTGACAATCATGAAACAAAACAATCATGAAGCAAAAATTCCTTCACGTCTAATACTTGCACAAATGGAAATCCAGAGGAGAATAGTCATACCCCACCCTTCCTCTTGACCTAAGAGCTCATCTATGTTTCTTAGCATGTTTTAGCCCTGGTTATTTGTATAGGATGAGTTGGTCTCACCATATCCCATGAGTGCCAGCAGGACAGGCAGTGTGCAGACAGCCTGTGGCATTACCATGTCACTGTTTTCTCCTACAGTTTATGTCCTGTTCATCTTCCTCCATCACTGACCTCTGTGAATGAGAGACACATTTTACAATAATAATAAGAAAAAAAAAAACAACACTCAACAGAATCAACAAACTGGTCCATGATGGGATGTTTTCCATTGCATTAAACCACAGAAAACAGGAAGAAAGAACATAAACTTGGTTATTTACAAAGTTCTTCCTTTTCCTCTAGTCCTGACAGTTCTCTGTGATAAGCAGCTGAAGGTTTCCAGTTCCCTTCATTGGACTAATACATTTATAAAGCAGTCATTTATGTTGCTTTTACTAGAACAGGAGCACTGTGGGTTGCTCTATAAACTCATCATTGACAAATGTCCACATGAATCGCTCAAATGTCGCATAATTGAGGTTCATTTCCAGCGCATTGCAAACTTTCAGTTCATTGAGATTTAGGGACTTTAGAACATTTTCTCAACATTTTAACACCGAATGCTAAGGTTACATACATTCAGAGCGTGGGGAGGAAAAACACTTGCTGACTTAATTTAAGGCTTAATTGAAAATAAAGTACCTACAAGTTTTGAGGTGGAAGTCTCACCGGTCACGGCGCGCGTTCTGCTCCATCCACAAAACGCACCGCAAACAAACAAGAGAGAGGATCATCACACTATGAAAAGTCCTGTCAGCGCCTGTGGAGTCAGTGGGGCAGTAGATAGAGCCTGTGGAGTCAGAGGGGCAGTGGATAGAGCCAGTGGAGTCAGTGGGGTAGTACATGGAGCCAATATTTCAGCCAAAGGCGCGCTGTCAGGAGCCTGAAGTCGTGAACGCGCATCCCAGAGTGTGCGCAGTGCGTCTGTCCTGCATGTCTGCGTGCATGTCTGCGTGCATGTCTGACACGTTTTACATTGTTTTCAGTTTTATGTCAGTGTAAAGTATCAACCAAGCCAGACACCGTTGCATTTAATTGCCTGAGTTTTGTCTGAGCCTATATAGAGCCAGGCACCTGGTACATTGTTGAGATTGCCTGAGGAAAAGTAGAAGATAAAAAGCATCAAACAGAAATGTTCTTAAAATGACTGCTCTTTTTTGTGACAGGCTAGCCTACCTATTTCATGCAATTTGATTCTTATAAAGCTGCACAAAATGCTTAAGGTTAACCACTGGTGCTGTTAGGATTAGAGCTGTATTGTGTATTGTTTTTTGTGGATCCCCATTAGCCCAGTCAGACTGTCACAATTGTTCCTAGGGTATAGTACGGATTGAGGTCACGTTGCAGTCAGTCTATCTCAACATGTAGGAACAAGACTACTGCCTTTACAGTTTAGTATTGCACATGTGTTACCAATGATTATGGGAATATTTGCTGAACCAGTTGAGTTGATCTACCCGCAAGCAAACCATCTGGGTATACCAATCTGATCCATACTCGGCAGTTGTTTTTTTTTGTTTGTTTTTTTTCCTGAAAGCATTTATGTTTGCATTCAAAATATTTGCATTATAAAACTCTCTTCACAATAGGATCCACAGCTTAAGTTTTAACATTTGAAACACCAAAATTGTGCCTCTGGCATTGAATGAACAAATAACCTTATTACATTTCAAATAACGTATCTGTCTGTGATGAAGTAAAGTGATATCAATGACCTGTACCACAACTGTCATCTTTGCAGGTGCTTCTATGAGTTACAAAATCTTGGCAGAAAAAAAGTGAATCTATTTGACAACAATCATCTGGCACTTCGATTTCATAAGTGATATGCTGGGAAAAAATAGAAGGCAGTGGATCGGGTGGTTTTATCTTTTAATGTTAGACTTACCAAAAGCGAGAAAATAAACAGAAATTCAATTTTCACTGATACGCCAGATACATTTCTCTTAATTGGAGATGTACCATCAGTAAGCAACAGACAATTATGTAATAGCATATGGTGGGCTAAACATACTGCCAGAACAGGTGGAAAACAGGTTAAAACAGATTTGGGTAAAATCTCAAACCCTCAACAGAATCATCTCTACACAGGTGTCCCATCTTCTCAGCGAGCAGCAACCTACAAAATAACACAACTTAAATCAAGTTATCTGAAACAAAGAAACACATGTCCAACATCAAACTGCATTACTTTCTGGTATGAATGTAATACAAATACTTTACCTTACTTTACCTTAGTTTTCTCATACATATTTGTATTAAACAGTGAAACATAAATAATATCAGACGTTGCTTACCTTTCTTTTGATAGAAGAACAGAAAGTCCCAACAGCTTAGCAAACTCCTCTGCTGTCAAAGAACCCTTCTCTGACACCTATGGGAGAAGTTTATTCAGACAATTTACATAATGACATTTCCAATGTACTGTATTATGTATATAATAAACAAACACCAAACAACTTTTAACTGCATGAAACGCATTTCCCCTTAATATATTTGTTTTTTTTAGGATCAGTTGAGCCAAAAAAGCAGTTTAAATATTGTAGTTTGGCAATCAGAACTGTGTTTGCTAGTTAACTACTGCTGATACTATGCTGTTTAAATCTAACAACAGATCCCAAGTTGTCATCGGGAGGTTTGGATTTAAGCACAAAACAGCAGCAGAGCTTTGGACACCACCTGCTGCACATCAGCCCGGAAACACATGAGGACAGGCAGCAGCAGCACTCAACTGTAGGGTTGGGTATCATTGGGATACGATACATACCCCGATACTTGGGCCATAATATGGTACGTATCTCAATACACTGATATATGAGCTTCACATTTACATGTAACAGGGATATGTGCAGTTTAACGGCTATCACAACTGTGATACTAAAAGTCTTAAACCAAAGTTAATATGAAATAAACCTATTTTAATCATCAAAATGTCAAATGTGAATTAAATGTCAAAGGTTCTACATAAACGAGTTTCTTTCCTCTAAACAAGCTACATAAATGTAGCACTGTGACAGAATAATTTGGTAAAATATAAAGAAAAAAAAATACTCTTGGTGATATATCGATACAGCAGCCCACAATACTGATACAGTATCGTTAAATGAAACAATACGATATATCAATATTTCAATATTTTTGCACACCCCTAGTCAACAGTGGTAAAGACACAGAAGCACTCAATGGAGAGCTGTCTCTCCTTTCTGCATGAGCCAGGTGGGGTTCGGTCCTCTGAGGATGGCGCTGCCCAGGTTCAAGGTAGTGAAGCTGCAGCGCAGTGGACTCCAGTTCAGATGGGCTCGGCAGATAGGAGGCACCATCCTCCGGGTTCTGGTTATAGGTGGGGGGAGTGAGACTAGTGAGCAGTGGACTGGATCTGAGCGGTTCTGTTCTGCCCTCGCTCGTGCCTTGATCAGAGGTGCAAGCATCCGGACCATAGAGCCAGAGCTCCACTGGTTCAGGCATCTGGGTTTGGATCTTGCTAATAGCTATAGGCCTAGCTATTATAATGATTTGGAAATTGAATAAATAAATAAAATAAAATACTTTAAAATTATTTGTTAACAAATGTAGAATATTTTGGGCGTTAAGATTTGTTTTTCTGATATAATATTTTTGGCATTTTACAAAGAGCCAAAACAACACATTTCTTTCTCATGTCATGGCCCGCAGGTGAGGCCATAGCAAACATGAATATATTGGGGTGTTTCGTTGAAATGATGCTGGTTTTCTGCCACCACATTTATCACCAGCTGTTCATGTGTACGGCAGAATCCGAGCTCTATGCAGATTCATAAATATCATGCCCCCTCTGCCATATGCACAAATATACACACAGATATACACCCTTTTCATGGTTTTAGTAAATGAGGGCCATTTGGTTCCAATATGACTTTGTTTGCCTGGTCTTAGGCATTATCATTACCGTAAGCCACATACTGCTGTTCATTATGGTACAGCTTACATTGTCCAGTGCTGAGGCAATCATTTCCTCTTCACTGTGAGACTGCAGCTGGACCACCATCACACCGCTGTCAAACACACGCAACCTACACAGAAAACAAAGTAGAAGAAGTGCTGCAATGAGTCTTTACTGTAATTGTCAGATTACTTAGTTAATGATGTAAAAGAATATAATATATTGCAATACCAATGTTTTCTTTCTAAGTCTAGGAGCCACAGGAAATGACACACAAGAAAGGCTCAAAAAGACTTTGGAAAAAAAAACAGGAAGCCAGGCCCAGAGGAAGCCCTTTGTGAAATGGGTGCCTGTGGCTTATATTTTGCAGTATTTTTTCTGTGCACTAGTGATGAATGTCGCTAAATTAAACAACAAAAATTAAAGTAACACACTCACCTCACAGGCAGCTTTAAGGACTCAAACATCTTGCATGCATTTAGCAAATCTTCTGGAGATAGCAGCTAAAGAACAGAAAACCTTAAAGTTTCTACAGGATGAATTTCATGAATACTGGATGTGTAAAAATTCCATTGATACCTCCATCCCTCGTGCACGGTTCACAAGACAATAGACTTCTGTCAGTGACATCATTCCTCCACGCTCCTACAAGTGTTAGTGTACCATACATATTGACTCATGCCATTACCTTTGTTACATATTTATTTATCTGTTGTAACAACTATTCTGGACAAAACCTTCAGCTGGCCTAGAAACTATTTACAATACCCTTTGAAATAGATTTAACAATTTTAGGTAAAAAAGGCTTGCTATGCCTACCTCTAGTGGGGCCTGAAGCATGTCTCCAAGTTGCTTGGCAAGCTGCATATGGTAATGTGTACCCGATCCATGTGTTTCTCTGGTCACAGGATTTGCTATACCCATACTCAATAAGTAGGACTTGAAGCGTATGGTCTGTGAAAGTAAAACACAGTTAGGCTGGTTTTGATAACAATGTTGTGAAAATTTCATACCTCATCTTCGGTTATATCCCCTTGTTTGTCTTTTATCTTATTTGCTATAGATCTGGATACCTCCACCATCTCTTTGGCCTTTAAAAAGGAATTAAATTAGTATACTGCCCATAGTATACAGTAATATTTTATATTACTATAATCAAATATATTTCAATTTGAAATATATACAAAAAAGAAGCCACTCGTTACCTTCACCATTAGTTTACTGAGGTCCTCAAAAGCCTAAAACAGAATAAAAAAAATAACCGAGAAAAATGTGAACAATTAAATTTACCACAAGATTTCAGGCTGTAGTGACAATTTCAATTCCAGAGACCGCCCTATTTTCATCACTTGTTTTTGGCTGTTGCTAAACATTCTTGCACCCCATCACTTTTCAGCAATATCATAGCTCTAGCTAGCTTTAAGTACAGTGCATTGGATAATGGTATGAATCATTTCTTTGATCTTGAGTCTGACTGTATACTTTAAGGCTTATTCGTACCTCAGAAATGGTTTTGTCTGTCTCTTTCCTTTTTTCTTCGATCTTTCGCTCAATGCCAACAATTCCCACTGCACGCGTCCTTCCTGCCTATAGAGCCAGACAGGAAAAGCAAACACACAATGGAACAATGAAGACACATAGGAAACACTTTCAAGCCTTAACAAAAATCTGATTTCAGGTGTTGTACTCCAAACTATACTATTTTAAACAAGACAATGGAGTGTGTGAATACATACGTGAATACATACATACATACATACATACATACATACGTACGTACGTGAATACATACATACATACATACATACATACGTACGTGAATACATACATACATACATACATACATACATACGTGAATACATACATACATACATACAATTAGTTCCATATATAACATTATATATGTTGCATACCATATATATTATATGCACATATACATATATACATACACACACCACATTCACACACACACACAAGAGCAGTTTTAGTGAAGGGCAATAAATGCTATAATATAGCAAATATTGCCATCTTGTGGCAATATCCAAATGTGTAAAATCTGTTTATGTTTTTTTCCTACTGTACACCTGGTTTATTTTAAAGATAAAGATAGACTGATGCTTTATAACCTGAGTGCCCATTCCTGTGGGCATAGGCTGTGAAGCTGGTGTATTTTCCCATCTCCGTTGTGTCATCTCTTCTGATAATCTCCTGAAAAACTTCAATATACAGCATACATTAATGTACAAATATTCTTTAAAAATCTAAAAATGCAATTAGTCTTTTTGATAATAAAAGTGATATCTATCGGTATAACAATGATTACCTCAATCTGTCCATGTTCTTTGAAAGATAACTTGATGTAGGAGAATTTGCTGTGTTGGTAGGGACCTGGCTCCTTGTTGGCAGGTACCGGGTGCAGGTGGATGACAATTTTAGCACTTTTGCCAATACCTGCAGCTTGCTCCTCAAAGAATATAATCTGAGAGAGTGGCATAGATATGCAACATTCCTGAAAAGTAGTGTAAAATTACTTGATGTCCTTAAGAGCCAGAAAATGTAATTGAGTTGATCCCTTACATGGTTTTTAATATCTCTCCAAATGAGTCGATGCGTTGTAAGTAAAACAACTCCTACGTCTAGTTTAGCCTAATGAACAGAAGAACATTCAGTTACAGTAGTATGATTAGTGTATAATCATACATACATAATACACTGGAGGCTAACATTATACCTTGTCGTCTCCGTCATACAACCTGACACCTCTCTGTTGAATCACTAATGTTTCATTTATTTCTAGTAGTCCATTGGCCCAAGAAAACCGATCCATATTCTGAGTTTGTAACTACTTTAGACTTACTGTTGAAATATTTGCTGCAACTACACTGCTGCTATGCTAATGGTGTTTACTTCCTCTACCCAGAGTGCCTCGCGCTGCCTGCATAGAAATAAAATCAATATTAGGAGAAATATAAGCCAAATGGCAAATAAAATCAGTAACATTATGATTTCACATCAATCAGCCATAAGTCTAAAAAGCCCATGCTAGAAATAGTATATGTTTCTACATTATCAGTGGATCGTATTCGCTCAAACTGCTCCAGCGGGGTCCTCGGCTGTGTGACGTCATTAGCACACTAGCGCCAGCTGTCACAGGGGCTAGCTGCTCTGGTACTATTCGCGTCGTGTTTTGGAGTTTTTAAGTTATGATTTACCGTGTCTACCCCTCTGCCTCTTTTCATAGATTTTAGCATAAACGTATGTCCAAAGGTTCGGTGAGCCTTTGCATTAGATGCTTTTTTGTCGCAGAATCTCCAGAAAGGGGTTAGCTGTAGCCGGCTAGCTTGTTGTTAGCTGCACAAATCTGGTATAGACAGGTTTTGCTTCTTGTCTTTGGAGTCATTGTTCACTGAGGAATTTATACGTATTGTTGTTGTAAAGATAATGCTGCTTTTTTAGCACAAATTATATGTTTGCGAAAATGCCTATTACTATAGAGTAATGTTTTAGTAGTAGTAGTGTGAATTTTGCTCTGTTATGTTAGATCCTGCTGACTGATCTTAGTCAATTAATCTAATTGGTTTCCAGTGATCAATTATTTATAATTGGTAATAATTAACAATAATTATTAACCATGGATAAAAAATCCTTTGACATCGTCCTAGATGAGATTAAAAAGGTAAGCATGGTGTTGTATTTGGTGCTTTAAATGTAGCCTTTTGGCTAAATGTGCTGTGTTTACAGTGTGTCCTGACGGACCAGCGCATCAGAGCCATAGAGCAGGTGCATGGATACTTCTCCAGTGAACAGGCAGGTTACCTGTTTTTATTCCATGTAGCGAACTTTTACTAACTATTGTCACTATTGTCGCACGATGTTATTTCTTACTACATTAACGTGTTCTTTGTGATGATTCCTTTTCAGGTGATGGAGATACTGAAATATTTTTCTTGGGCCGAACCTCAAATCAAAGCTGTGAAAGCACTGCAGCATGTAAGTGTGGTTGTGTATTAGTCATTACTGGATTAAATCGTGAATTGTTAAAATGCTGGTAAAGTGATAGTAACATATATTTTTTTATTCTTATTTAGAAAATGGTGGCAATCCCCACAACCAAAGTTGCAAATATATTGAACTGCTTTACCTTCACAAAGGATAGACTGGTTGTTTTGGAGCACATTGCCCTGTGGGTATTTTTTTTTATCATTGAAATGCCTCTTGAATCTTATTGCAATACGTTTTATATAGTTATAACCACAATATCCCAAACACAGAAATATTTCAGATGCTCAGAATTACAGACCAGTGGAAGATCTATTTCGGACACACCTGTCTGAGAAGAAGAGAGCCCGCAGGATCCTAGAGCAGGTATGTCATCATTGATTCATGTGTATTTTGCTATGATGTGTCTTTCTTTTGCTTTACTACTGTGCTTGTTATTAAATTATTTTATGAAATTGCTCTTCTCTGACAAGGTGTGTAAGGTTGGCTGTAAAGCCCCTGTTGCCATGATCTCATCTTGTGGTATTATTCCTGGAAACCCTTACCCTAAAGGGAGACCCAGTCTCGTCTCTGGCACATTTCCTGTAAGTTCAGTTAGTTCTCACTGGAGCTATTTAAGTCATTTTCTTTTTTTTATAATTTTGTATCATTTTTGTCTGTATGCAATTATCAGTTGGTAAATCTTAATTGATGTATGTTTTTTTTGTGTGAAAGGGTGTCCCTCCAGTAAAAAAGGAGGGAGAAAAGAAAGATGACCACTCTAACAATATGGATGGAAAAGGGATTGCATCACGAATTCTTGGACCATTTAAGCCGGCAAGTAACACAGTGCTGTTGCATTAGTGATTTCTTGTAATGACATAAACTGATAATATTGAACATTTAAAAATGTCTTGTCATTTAAGTTGTTCATTAGAAATTCTGTCTTTTTAGTTTCCTTCATCCTATAACCCTCATCGACCTGTGCCCTATCCTATACCACCATGCCGACCTCATGCCACCATTGCACCAAGTAAGTTGCAGCAAAATGCTTTGACATTAAGAACTGACATTAGTCTATAAAAATGACTAATAAGTTAATTGTTTTGATTGAGGTATTGAAAGACAATGTTTAATGGGGGTAGTGGTGGTGTACATCTGAGCTTCCAACATGAATGCATAGTGGAAAGTTTTAATATTTGCAAATGCTACTCAGGTGCGTACAACAACGCAGGCCTTGTTTCTATGGGAGGGGTTATAACAGCCAACGTAGCTCCTCCCCCCTACAACAGCACCCATAAAATGTCAGGTATGATTCGAAGGGTACAAGCGTGCGTGTGTCTGAATGAGTGAGGGCAAATAAATTATCTTTAAACTCACTGCCTAACTACTACCCAGCATGCTGCTTACCTGTGCTTTACGGTCTAATGGCTTTAAAGGGGCGAGAATGTGCTTCTGATTCACTGTACACTGAGTGACCTGAAGAGAACACACAAGATTTTACTGAAACTACATAAAAATTTTATTTAAAATGGAAAACAGTAGAACTATCTCTTGAGTCTGAAATTCTGCTAAAATAGGGCAAATCATATTTTTACATTAAAGATTTTATTTCACTATAATGTCCATTCAAAATTCTTTGGTCAGTCAGTGTTGGCCTTTATGCTGAAAATGATAAGGGTCTCACCCTAATGCTGCTGTGGGTTTAGAAGTAGTAATTGTTTCCTTTGCTTACCTACAAACATGAAAATGTAATTCATTCAAACTGAATTATTTGTTGCAGATTTCATGATTGAAATGAGTGATCAAAATCATATTTAGAACATTAACTGTATACTGCTTTAATATTATAAAACAGACAATCAACTGGCATCACTTATTTTATTTGATTCTTCAAAATATTAGACCGTTTTAAAAAAGAAAACAATCATTTCAGTCCTGAATTTTTTATTTTTTTTTATTGATGTGTGTAGTAAGCTGCACGGCCTGCATTTTAAATATTTGCTTTTAGATTTGAGGAAATTAACACATCCTTGCTTGCTTGTTCTGATGAAATACATTTTCTAAAATTATCAGTTGTTTACATTTTAATTTTGATGATATATGTTTTTCATTAGGTTATGCCAAACCAGGAAATCCACAGAACGCTACACCTGGAGTTAAAAGTGGCCCCCTCCTTATCCCTCATGGCTCGACTCCATCTACCCCTGTCCCTCCTCAGGCCTCTGCGGCTCAACAGGCTCCTACCACCCCCATCACCCCGGTGTTTCCTGGCATGGTGCCTTCAAACAACCCCAATGCTCCCTCTCCTGCACCTGCACCCTCTCCCTCGGTCATCAAAGGTGGACCACAGACTCCTAGTGGCCACAGTACTCCTGGACCCTCCTCTGTCATCAAAAGCCACACACCATCAAGCACCCCCTGTGGGACCCCAGTGCCCTTCCCCACCGCCTCCCGACCGGGCACTCCCGCCAATCCCCGCTCTGACCTCCACCAGAACAACTCCGCACACCAGAAGGCTTTCTCACAGTCTATGGAGCATCAACACAACTTCCACAGCAGTCACCCGCAACAAGGTAACCACCCCGGGTCAGTGATTCGGAGCTACTCCTCCCCTGGACCTGGATCATCGACCCCTATAAACCCAAACTGTTCCACCCCAGGTCCGAGTCACAAACCTGCCCAAGCTCATGCACTCCAAAGCGCAGCCGGAGCCCTGCAGGCAGAACAGCAGCGTGCAGCCTTGAGCAGACACACGGGGGGCAGCAGTGACAGTAACAGCCCCGTGCCCTCTGCCTTCAAAGGCACGCCACGCTCTGGCACACCCTCTGTCAGCTCACTGGTGGTGGGCTCTGCTCAGGCTGCTCTGGCTCGTTCACTAGGTCTACCACAGTCTGCTGGATCACCTCAAGTCTCACTTCCAAGTCCTGTAGCCATCTCCGCACTCCAAGGCCTACCCTCCAGCCCTGTGCCCTCTCATTACCCTGGCCTGCCATCTTTTCGGTCCCTTACTTCTTCTATTCCTGCTTCCACTGATCCATCATCTTTACCAGCAATGCCTCCCTCCTCAAACATGTCTACTCACCCTTCGACAACCATCTACCCTGGCCTTGCTCCAAGCGCTGCCCCCTCTGCGGCTTCACCTTTCGGTCTGGGTCTTACCTCTGCACCCTCAATATTCCCAGGCCTTCCTCCGGGCCCTAACCCCACTGGGTTCCCTGGGCTGGGGGTCTCAGGGGGCCCTGGTGCAGGCAGCCCTGTGCTATCCTCTTTCATGGGACTGGCGCCGACAGTGGCATCTTCAGTGGCATCTGTGGCCCCTCTGCAGGCGGCCGCTGCAGCAGCAGGAGTCCCCTCCTCATCCCCAGTGTTACCAGGCTTTGCCTCTGCATTCAGCTCCAACTTTCAGCCTGGGTATGTTTTATGGAAGGTGTCAGTGACTTTTACCCTTAAACTTGGTTAGTAATTCTGAATAAAACAAATCAGGGTATGGTTATAAGAAAGCTGACAAAGGGAATCTTAAAAATGTAAACAGGAGTTTCATACACATACTTAATACATCATTACTATTTGGTTATGCATTGTGACGTTTGCGCCTCCATAGATATTCCAGTCACATGCCATAAAGGTAATGGAAAAGCACCATAAATCACATCTGCTTTTCCACTGTGCTTATGATAAGTGAACTCTGCAGTGACTCACACCCTTGAACAAGGAGGGCTGGACTTGGACTTTGTTTTCAGTCATTAGTGTAGACAACTATCAGTTTACTTTTGTTGATTCATATGCTGTTTAAATGTGGGTCCTATTGATAACTATGGAGTCATTCAGTGAAAGGCTAGAAGCAGTAACAATGGTTGATTAATGCATATAATAAATAATGCAAATGTGTCCATGACATATCAGTTTGTTGATTATACATTACATAGAGTGAATATAATGTGCTTGCTTGTTTAACATCAAATTAATATCTAATACTCAGCCTTGGTGCTTTTTGTCTTAGGTTGAGCAGTGGACTCCAGGCTCCAGGGGGAAGTGGGTTCCCAGGGCTGCTATCGTTCCCTGGGGTACCAGGATTCTCTCCCTCACCCTCTCCAGCGGCCCTCAGTGGTCTTCACAATCCCAGCATGCAGTCTGCTCTTCTACAGGTAGACCTGCTTTGCAGCCAGGCACATTTTGGGGATTTGCATATTTTTTGATTGGAGCATTAACAGGTTAATCTCTTTTCAGGCTCACTCCACACCTACCTTGGACAACTTTCCTCCTCAGCCCAACAGTTTCCCCAACTACCCCCCAGGGCCTGGAGCCCCTTTTTCCCTACAGCCAGGATTGCACCCACAGCTCGGCTGGCAGTGAACATTTTAAAGCAGTTTTCCTAGATGGTCTCTGAGCCAAAACCTTTTTTATAGACTTTTTTTTAAAGTCATAACACTTATGACAAACGCTACATGTCAATGAATAGGTGTTCATGGACAACACATAAACATGATCAGATATGAGTAAATTTGCCTGACAACAAAGTTAGAATACTGTAATTATGTCTAATGTTAGTGAATTATTATTTAGTAATGAGTTATAGACTATAATCATGTACATGGGATCATGTATTAAAGTGACTGTCCAGTTCTAGAACTTCATCCTTGGATGAAATGAATTTGAAAGGAGGATGTCTGCTGTTACTGCTGGTTTATGACGACGACTCCTGTGACCTCCTCTGTGGCATACTGAAATGTGCAGACATGACAAATCTGGTGCTGTTAATCATGATTAGGAACATGAAGCTGCCGAACTTTTCAATGGATTTTAATCTTTTGTTAGGTGCAGCATACCGGTATATTTATTTGTATGCTTACAAATGCAATGTGAACATTTTGCCACCATGGAATGACAATAACCGTTTCTTTTTTTTTTAATAACATTTTGTCTTGTTTAAGTATTTCAAATATTGCGATTTTCATGAATTGTCTCTACTTGACACTGCTCATAAACCCTACTGTAATGTATTATGACTCTATGTGTTTTTTTAGCACCAGTTACAAGCTGCAGTTTACCTATTCCTAATACCTTGTAATGTTTTTGACAATAGTTGATCAGTTTTAGTTTTGGTGTCAATATTAGATTGATCAGGTAATTCAGTTTATTCAAAACTTCACTAGATGTCAATTCATTATGCGGTGGTAATGATGACCTCCATAAGTTGGAATATTGCACAATGCTTATCAGTCATGTGATGATAACTCAACACACACGACTAAAACTGCCATAATGAGACCAATTTAGGCCAATTTATGGCCAGATAGGGACAACCGGAGTAAGCACACCCTTATTACTCATTCAGGATGTCCGTGACATTTGTTCTTGTATTTCCTTTTTATTTAATTTCTCTTTTTTTGGTTCTGTGCATACATCTAACTTTTACCAGTAGTTTTGCTTTTTACTATAATTATGACTAACTCTTTACTTTTTGTAGATTATCAACCCAGTATCCGAGACACTCCCCCAGCACTGTTATATGGAAGCACTTTTTCTTTAAAAGGCTGGCTCGTCCTCACTGAGAGCACTTAACCAAACTCTCTAAGCGCTTTGCCTGTTTTCGATAACACATACATGGAGATGGAGGATCAAATGGAAAGCCAGAAGAGCAGAGGAGTGAGCAAAGAAAACCTGATATGTAAGACATTTTTAATACTTTTTGTTTAATTTTTTTCTTGATATGATAATGAATTACAAATACTTTGTTAGAACATTGTAGCATATTATACATTCTACAAGATTCATATTGTTATGGTATTTTGCCCTTTTATAGAGAAGTAGGTCTAAAAATATCTTAGATATATATTTTTTCTTGAAAATAAAACATTGTGTTCATCAAAGAAGTCCAAATAAAAAATACTACTAATATTACTACTACTACTACTGCTTCTACAGGAAAAAACAACACATTTCAGTTGTTATTTAAAAATACCACTCTATTATTACAAAAAAGTTGAGTTATCCATATCTATTTACATTTGCATAGTGCATTTACATGTGACAGGTTAAGCATACAGGTAAAAGGTATGCCTCCATCTCCATAGAAACAACACATGGTAATCAAAGGTCACTGGAGCATGTGACCAAGACTGTTTGTGTCTCTATTCACTTGGCTCCTTTTTTTTTTTTTTATGGACTTTTATTATAGATCCAGGCTTTGGAAAAAATTCAGGGCTGTGTAATGAATTGTGCATACACCTGTTGGGAGTATTTAAGTGCTATTGTTTGGCTTTTATTTGGCTTTTGTTCAAGATGAAAGGAAAACAAATAGATAATTTGGTAGTGTAAGCATGGCAGCTTTGTGTACTTTCTCTAATTAGGAACATCTGCAAACTTTTCAACATGAATAATAGTAATTGATATATTGCAGGATATTATTAAATGTGCTATGTAAGATAGAGTGAATTTATGGTTCCTGCATGTTTGTCCATGCATGTCAACAAATTAAAGTTTGGAGGAAACGTGGAACACAACTTTGACATTATTATGTAAAGCATTTATTTATCTTTAATACATATGTAAATATAATTTGCATTTCAGTAAAATGCCTAGTAGTAGAAAATCTACCTGTACTGAATCTAAGCAGTAGAGCATTCTTTGTGTTTTACTTCCCCATAAAGGTCAAATTTGAAGAATAATGAAAAGTGAAATTGAAAACATTCTGTTCTCTTGTACATATAGTACATATAGTTTCTGTTTTAGTAAATATGTCCTAACCACTGCTCTGTGCTGCATGTGACCAGTACAATTACTATGACCACAATAAAAGCACGAGGGCTGAAGGAAACTGTCAGAGCTCTGTTTCGAAACATGCACAGATAATAACCACGTCATTACAGGCCAGTGTGACAGCTGAGCGCTTCCTGCACTAATGCATTTATTAGAGCTATCAGAGAGGCCATTTTGAGTTCCCACAACAAACTATGGTGACACTGGAAATTTTTCATTGCTCATATCAAACTTTACAATTCATTGAGAAATCAGAAGAGCTGCCGTTTCCATGATTGCACAATGTATAACACACATTTGCACAATTATGAAAATGTTCACTCCCTCTGCAGCTGAACACACAGGATCGTTGGGGTGTTGTGGCTGGGTACTTGTCATTATCTCTGGCTTTTTCACCTGCTTACTCTTTCCCTTCACCATTTGGTTTTGCATAAAGGTACAGATACACAAATTAAATTAAAATTAATTAAATTGGGTAAGAAACTGTCTACTTATTTATCAAATGTTCATCTTGTTCTGCAGATTGTTCAAGAATATGAACGAGCAGTGATCTTCAGGTTGGGTCGTGTCACTGACAGAAAGGCCAAAGGACCAGGTATAACAAAAATTGTCATAAAAATATATTAATTTCAAAAGAAGCAACCACCCAGTATGTTCCTATGTCTCAAAGGATAATGTAAGAGTTTGATAAACTAATAGTACATATTATATTATCTTTATTAACAGGCATTTTTGGCATTCTTCCATGCACTGATAGCTTGGTAAAAGTCGACTTGAGAACAGTTTCATTTGACATCCCACCACAGGAGGTAATGATTCCAACATCAACATACTTATCGATTTCCTGAACCCCAGTACTGAGACATTTTGCACTTTATAGATCTTGACAAAGGACTCGGTAACCGTCAGTGTGGATGGGGTGGTGTACTTCCGGGTCAGTGATCCCATTGCCTCTGTGGTGAATGTGTCCAACGCAGACTTTGCCACGCGCCTCCTGGCTCAAACCACTCTCAGGAACGTCCTGGGCACCAAGAACCTGGCCGAGCTGCTGTCTGACAGAGAGGGCATCGCACATAGTATGCAGGTCAGCAGGGAATATAGACTTCCATATAAAAGGTTGTGTTTAGGTCAGATCACCATAACAGGTCTGTAGTGTGTGACTGAGAGGGAGCACAAGCAAGGATAAAGTTTACTCCTTTTGTATTTTATTTATTTATTCGTATTTATTTATTTGGTCGTTTGTTTGAATTATTTTGCGTTTTATTTCAATTCTATTCTAGCCCTAATTTAGTCAGGGTCTAGTCCAGGTTGAGTTTTGGGTTTAGTCCCAGTTTGGTCTGAATTTTGATGTGGTGATGTGTTAACATAAACACAATCTGTCACAAATATTAACATTTCCTCAGCACAAAAACAGTTTTAGTTAAAAATACATGTTTCTTCTCTACTTGTTATTCTTTATGTTTCAGTCTTATACAGTATACAGGTGTGTTTAATGTTGCAGTGTCTTGAATTTTCCTTTTGTTTTGTTTAAATATTTCTATAAAAAAATGTAGAATTTAGTTTTATGAGCGATAGTTTGACATATGTTGATTACATCGTCATAAAACTTGCATTATTTTGTATTCTATCAAAAAGCCATCATCACCACTAAAGTACTGCGCTAACACCCAAAGCGATTCGTGTTTTCCAAGTTTACCAGAAGGAAATGGATGTGGCTCAGATCCATTACAGTGAGCGTTCAGAGCGATGGACCACACCCACAAATATAAACCCTTGTATTGATCACATACACAATGGACTTTGAGAGAACAAGAGAGAGGGAGGGTTGAGGGAGGGTGGGGGCTTTGGTCTCATAAAAATCCACAAAATAAATATTCTTTGTGATTACTTTGTACTACAAGTTTGTTCACACTTTTGTTTGGTCTTTTTTGAGCCCAGTTTAGTCTTATGTAAGCTTAGGTTAAGTCCTGTTTTAGTTGTGGGTTAAGTCCCAGCTTATGTTATTTTTATTTTATTTAAATTTTGAGGGTGTCCTGTGTTTACATGTGTGAACTCACTCTAAATCTACATTATTTCAAACCATTCTAATCTCAAACCAGTTATCATTACATTTTGTTTTAATAGGTGATTCTTTTTAATAAGTGTTTTATTTATTTATTTTTTATTCACAGAGCAATTTGGATGAAGCCACAGACGACTGGGGGATCAAAGTGGAGCGAGTGGAGATAAAGGATGTGAAGCTACCCATTCAGCTGCAGAGAGCCATGGCTGCTGAGGCAGAGGCCTCCAGAGAGGCCCGAGCTAAGGTTAGCACGCATGCTGTCTAAATCACTCTAGTCTGACATTTCCAGAAAAGTGTGTGTGAAACCCACCTCACTCAACACTTACTGCTCTTTGATTAATGTTAAAGTCAACATGTTCTTTATTTGTCTTCGGAGGGAGCATGCTGTCTTTGACCAAACAGATACATATAGATATTAAAGAAACATGATTTAATCTACAATACAATTCAATGTTCAGCCCTCTGACAACAATAGAACATGAACATATATGGATAAAGGTGGGTGAAGTGTTTTGCCCAATGACACAAACAGCTCTGAGCCACTGATGCTCATTATTTGGCTTAAATTATGTGTTTATTGTCTTTATACACTTAAAACATAAATATAATTTTGTAACAATGAAAATGCTAGTAAACAGTTCACTAAAATATGGGAAATTATTGCCATAATATCTCACCTAAAGGAAGTAAAACTGAAAGAATAAAGAATGTATGATTTGGTGGTGATTTCTAGCTGTTACAGTGTTTGTTTGTTTTTTTAATCTTTTATTTCCAGGTGATAGCAGCAGAGGGAGAGATGAATGCATCGCGCGCTCTTAAAGAGGCGTCTTTGGTCATTGCTGAGTCTCCATCTGCGCTGCAGCTGCGGTATCTCCAGACTCTCAACACTATAGCTGCAGAGAAGAACTCCACCATCATCTTCCCCCTGCCCATTGATATGATGTCACACTTTATGAAGAAGTAAAAACCTGGACAAAAACTCACATACTGTTCAACAGAAGCACTATTATAATATACTGTATATATAACCATTGTTCTGCCTCATTATGTAAACCAGAAATCACAATGTAACTCAAATCTGGCCATATCATGTGCATTATAGTATTATAGCAGTGTTATAGTAGACTTTATTCTCATCATTCCGGTGATCTGTTACTATACAGACTTAAATGAACCAGACCTCTGTTAAGTTTTTTCCAATTGTTTATTATTACTGTGTTCTCCCCGAACACGAATAAAGCATCAACACACTTTGTACTCATTACATGTTCATCTCATTCATTGTCTTCCATTAAGCTACTGTTACATTTCCACTACCAAGAGGAAAGGAAGAGAGAAAGAGAGAAGAGGGAGCAAAAACAGTACAAGACAGAAACATGCTTTTAGTACATCATTGGTGCACTGAGACACAACTCATATTGTAAATGTATTTACATTCAAATGCACAGTCAGTGCCTCCTCCATAAAGTGAAACCATAAAAGCAGACAAGTGAGCCATGACACACAGGTCATACCAGCATTTTGATAACATTGTGTTTCCATCAGTAACAAAGTGGTCTAGTTACCCATGTTTTGCTCTAGCTTCAGCTAAGTGCTACGTTCGTCTTAAATGGCTGCTACATACAAGACAACAGGTCCTTCCATATGAAAGAAAATCCACAAAACATGGCTATAAAATGTTTTCTATTTTGACATTCAGCATAACGCAGATGTCCACAGGACACATTGAAGGGTCATTGATACCAGTGAAGAGTAGGAGTGTGTTGGAAATAGATTTTTGACAGATTTTGTAAACATTCAATTGTGTTGCATCCACAGAGGGTCAGTTTGCACCTGACGATACATTTAAAAGGACCCTGAATGATTACTAAATCAGATGAACAAGTTAAAAACACATCGAGGTTCTGACCAGTACATTTCTTCATAGGCAAAGACATTCTCAAAATGATCAGCGCGGTATAAAATCAGCAAGACACGCTTTTAAATTCAGGTGTGTAATAATTGACATTCACTTGTTTTGGAGCATTTAACCCTGTGTACATCATCATACAAAAGTTTGTAAGATCCAAAAGAGAATCAAGTTTACTAATATTAAAAGTGCTGGTATGATAACTAAAAAAGTGGTTCAAATCTTATGGCCCAGGCAAATAAGAATTTACATGCTGGTTAAAAAGTGGGAGAGATACATTACTATGCTCCACCACTATAAATTAATAACATTACTATTAACCTAAACCAACTCAAACTTAGCCTATTACTGTACCACAACAGGCCACTATTACCCTCATTTTAGATCTGAATTTATTTACATCATGTCAATGTATCATGAACATGGAGGATACGACAAAGAGTTACAAATATTTTATATAGAAATTGTAACTGTGTTAACATAAATGGTTTCCTTTGAGTTGGTCAGAGAAAACTACAATAATAAAAACGATGACCCTGAGGGTATTGTTACAGCACAGGAGATCTATGATTCTTATAAAATTTGTGTGAATGCACGTCACTGCTTTTGTATAAATACTGGGGAAAAAAGATATACAAACAAAGTCTTTCCAGATAAAATTGTGAAAACAACTCCCTGAAACATTTTGTCTGCACAATAAGTTTAATACAGATTGCTAATGTTTTAAGAATAAAGCAGGTTCCAGAGGTTCACATTTAGACCACCTATAACACGAAGCCTTGCACACCTTATCGTCTCCTCCTCTCCTTAGTCTGCTCTGGGCACAGTGCATTATGGTTTGTCAAGAGGGCTGCATATTCCAGAGGTGGTCTTATACTTGGTGGGGCCAGATTGCTGTGGTTGAGGTTAACATGAGACTACACTACTATATCACAAGAGGTAAAATCACATACAATGATGTCTTTACATACATAGCTTATATACTGAGTGTCCTATCATGACTGTATATGATCACTTGTGATTCATAAATTTACATCTACCATTTATGGACATAAGTTTATAAAGATCACAGCAATACAGAATTTAAGTTAACCAAAATGGAAGACTCACATTACTTTATATAATAAATAGTGATACAAACTGATAAATAAGTAATAAGAAAGAATAAATTGCCACAGTATTTTCAGTGCTAAGTTTTCATATGCCGAGCTTTTTGCTGTTTTGTATGTTTAAGTTATACATTGATCTATAGATGAAACTGCACATTCACACACAAACACTGAAATCCCAGAAATGGTTTTTGCACGTTGACCTGAGAGATCCACAAGTGAATTGTTGCTTTAAAAAACGGTGTTTTAGGAAGACCTGACAAAATTCACCTTAATGTTTGTTTGTAAATAAATTGCTAGGTAGCGTGAATCTGTCAACAATAAACATATAAAAATGAGTTTAGAAATGTGACTTCTTCATGTATTCAAAGTCTTACAAGTTAAAAAAATGTTGGTCTTTTGTTGCTGGTGTGACAGCAGGGTTGAGATAAGGCGCTTTGTTCCCAATTACAAAACAGAGCTAATTTTCCATATTTCCCATTTTTTAATGATGTTTAACTGAAACTTGATGAATACGAGGAAGTGTGCAACTACCTGTTCAACTGTTTAAATGGGGCCATTAACATGCAATGAAATAGGAACTATGATGACACCTCCTATCACTTCTGTACACTATGTACAGCCTACGTGTAAGACTGGGTCAACTACTCCATTTGTACACAATCCTCAGCTCACATTCTGAACCACTATAAATGCTTTCTACAGCTGTACAAGTCTGGTACAGTTGTGCCTGTGTACCACAGTGTTTTCAACATTCAAACTTAGGAAGAAGAAAGAAGAGGGAAGAAGAATACTTGAAGGAGAACTTATCGCTGTGCAGAGCTCAGGCATGGAGCTGGATTACAGTGATTCACTGCAGCTCTGTGAGTGGGCGTGGCTGGACCAGGTGAGTAATTCTGATTGGTCACAGCCCTGTGAGTGGGTGTGGATGGACCAGGAGACAGATTCTGATTGGCCACTGCTCTGTGAGTGGGTGTGGCTGGACCAGCTGAGTAATTCTGATTGGCCACTGTCCTGTGAGTGGGTGTGGCTGGGCCAGGAGAGTAATTCTGATTGGTTGTTGCTCTGTGGGATGGAGAGAAGTACTGAGCCTGCTGAGGACAGCCATGACAGTGGGTGGGTGACTCACAGCCAGTGACAGGTGAGGAGCAAAGGAAGGGTGAGGAAGGGAGGGGGGATGTGGAGAAGGAACGGTGCAGGGGGGAGGATGAGGGGGACATGAGGGGACTGGTCTGAAGACGCCACAGCAGCTCCTCATTATTACGGCTCAAACGCTTCTTCTCTGTGCTCTCCTTCTCCACCGACTCGTGTAGGTTGGCGTTCTCCTCAGACAGCTGTCTACAAAAAGATTGGTAACAAAATTCAATACATTACATTCAAACACCAAGATTACAGATGCTGTATTTCTTGCATTTTTCTTTTACCTGGACAAAGACAGGTTCAAATCTATTCGGGCCTTGAGATCTTCGTTCTGTTGTTGCAGAACCTGAATTTTCTCCTCAAGAAATACATTCTTTTGGGCCTGCTCAAATAGAAAACCACCACAAAGAAATCTTTCATTAACCGAACTAACATATCACAAATATCAAAACACTCTGCAAGTGCAAGTGGATTCATCAATGGCCTAATTGAGCCTACCACTTTCTCCAAGTCTGTGATCTTCTTCTCTTGCTGGTGAATCTGCTGGTTTTTCATTTCCACTACTTCCTTTAAACTCTTTAGGTCCTGCTCAATGTGTTGGTAAGGTGCCAAAGCCTCCTGATGACCACACAATACAGTACATATATAAGTGAATTACACTGATGTTTTTTTTTTTTTTCATGAAATACCAGTCTACTCCAATGTTTATTGTACCACTATTTGTTCATCTGTACTTCTCCTCAGAGCCTCCTCAAAGCGTTTGGCCTTGTCTCTAAGACTCTGGTTTTGAAATGTCAGAGTATCAACTTGATCCTGCAGAAAACAGTATGTTATAGCATACTCTTTTTGGTCAAATATACAATGTTAGTACATTTTTATGAGGAATCCTACTTGAAGAGAAAGTCGCAGTTTTTCAAAGTCTTCCTCGAGCAGGATCTTCTGCTGCTCATGAGCTTTTCGTAAGTCTGAAACAGTGACAACATATGAAGTTGCAGATGGAAGAAAACATCTATTCTTGTGCAGATAATATATAATCCTACCACTTACACTTAATAGCAATATAAGTATGTTGTATAAATGTACTGTAAAGGGTTTACTGTACAACTTACACCGAACATGCTTGGCATTATCTCCATTTCTAGCATGGGACCGCTTGAGTCTGGACTACTTCCTACCATAGTACACACTTCTTATTGCAGTATTTTGACAATATTACCTCTCATTGTTCGGGCATGTTCCTCGTGCAGTGTTGCCATGGTAATGTTGTGCATGTCTCGGAGCTCCTGAATGGCAGCCTGATGACCAACTGTCATCTCTTCCACCTGCAGATACATACACACATTTTAGAATGATGTACAAAATTACTACTTCCACCTCAATAATGTCCTCAGATTGGTACCTGCTCCTGCTGCTGGGTCCGCAGCTCCTCCATCTCGGACCGGTGCTCGGCTCTCAGGTGCTCTGTCTCGGTTGAGTGACACTTCCTAAGCCCCGCCTCCACAGCTGCTAGCTCCGCCTCCTGCTGAAGCTGTAGCTCCTGCAGCTCACGCTCAAAGGCCACTTCTAGGGCGGTCTTCTCTCGATGCAGCCTCTCCCAGCGCTGCGAGTGGGACGCTGAGGAGCAGTAATGTAAATGGATTTTACTTAATTCCTGTAGGAGGTGAAAATGATTCATAATGTGCAAACATACCAATTTCCTCTTGGATGGATTTGATTTCCTGAGATAGTTTCTTCTCATTCACTTCAGATGTCTTGTTCTGAAATTAAATTACACATTGATATTAATATTATGTAAGAAATCATGATTTATTATGTTGATTTATATTTGTATTATAACATAACAGTACTCTCTCAGTACAGAACTCTTAGCAGGAACACCAATGTATTGATATTTTATGGTGACATTATAAAATACCCGCCTCCCAGATAACCACTGTACTCACACACACCCCCACACACCCACACACACACACACACAATATAAAATCAACAAACATCAACACGGAACAAAACCCTTTCTTGACTGGGTAGAAGTTGTTGGATCAAGCCTACAGCAGCAGAGGGCGCCATTACTCTTTTAATTTGCCAACTCTAAACTGTGTGCAGGAGATTGCAGCACTCCAAAAGCAGCAATAAAGAAGTCAGACAGTCCCGGTGTGTCTGCTCATAAGGCCGTGCTGTGCTGTGGGTATATGGTACCTCAGAGTCTAAATCATTCCATTAGATGAACAGGGCTGGGCCAAACGAGCTCCCTGACACAGTGAACTCTCAAAGACCCCCCCTCAGCTGCCGTTTAACCCACTCCTCTCTCTGCTCACTGACCATGCTGTGAATATGCTTCTTAATACTGTATGGGATATGGACGTGTCTGTTATATGTGCAATATGGTAGACTAGTTTAGTCAAGGTGCAGTTGGGTTAGTTGATGAAGACATTGATAGAAGACATTGCGTAATATCCGTTTTAAATTTGAGATAAAGCATGCAATAGCTAATGGTTAATTAAGGATAGTCGTATTACATGCATTGGCTTACTTTGACTTCTCTCAGTACATCCATGCTGTGAACATGATGGTAATATTGTATAGAAAATATAATGAATTAACCTAAAATTATAAGCACTCTTTTGATATCATCAGTATATATCAGTATGCTTATTAGTTTAGTCACAATTTTCTGTCAAACCACCCAGTCTCATCAGGTCTTGGAAGCTAAGCAAGATGGAGGCAAGATTGGACGTGGTTGCATGGGAGACCACTAGAAATGTGGGGGGCAGCAGTGGGCGCAGTTCATGCAGTGACTGTTGTTGTGTCCTTGTGCCACTTCACCCACATTGTCTAATAAGAAGGTGCTGTGTGAGTGGGTGTTGGTGGTTGGAGGGGCTGATGGTGCAGATTGGCAGCCTCGCTTCTGTTGGTCTTGGGGTCCAGGGCATCTGGGGCCACAGTAGTAGTTTACCACCACCAAGTGTGGAGTGAATGAACAATGCAACGCGCTTTGAGTATCTTACAAAGTGCTATGTAAATTAATCAATGCATTTAAATTACTGTTAAGAGTAGTAGTAGTAATTTGTGAAACAAATATGTCATTTTGCAAAATAAATAAATACATAACAGAGTAGTAACTTTTTTTTTTTTTTTTTGATTAAGGACTTTTTTTTGTGGATTCTATAAAACAATGTTTTATTAAAGTATAAAGTCTAAATCTGACAGCAGGCTTTATCATTGCAAGATAGGGCCAACACCTTTGCAGAAATACTTATTGGTTTTACCTTGTCGAGTCATGTCTGATTAGTTACAAAAAGCTATTGTCATGATATTCAAATGCATTTTATCTGAAAGTCAATGACTACACTCTAGGCTAAGAGAGTTAAGTGCTATTGTTCTTGCCGCCTACAGTACCTTGAGACAGTAATGTTGAGTGGTGATGATAAAAGCCTCCAGACCCAAGGACATCCTCCTCAGCTGGTCTCTGAGAGCTCTTAGCTGTATCTCCTGCTGCTCACATCGGCCCTGCAGCCTCTGGACCTATAACACACACACGCACACACAGACACATGCAAGCACAGTTACTATAGGCTGCAACATATTATATAACAGGTGAAAACAAGACAGAAAAAAATACAGTAATGTACTGTTTGTACATAAGATTTGACACAAGATTTGAAAAGGTGTGATTCATTTTTTTAAGCATCTCTGAGCTTAAGGAACACATTTTATATATATATATATATATATATATATATATATATATATATATATATATATATATATATATATATATATATATATATATATATATATATATATATATATATATATATATACACACACACACACACATATATATACACACACACACACACATATATATATATATATATATATATATATATATATATATATATATATATATATATATATATATATATATATATATATATATATATATATATATATATATATTTCAAATGTGTTGTTTTTAA
Organism: Periophthalmus magnuspinnatus; assembly: GCF_009829125.3. NCBI lineage: Eukaryota > Metazoa > Chordata > Actinopteri > Gobiiformes > Gobiidae > Periophthalmus > Periophthalmus magnuspinnatus. The sequence continues at coordinate 30,123,488 of NC_047139.1, read as the reverse complement.
ATCCTAAAATAGCAAATACAGGCCTTTTAAGCTTAACTTTCCAACAGTACTACCGTATATATCGGACGATAAGTCACTCTGGAAGTCAAAAAATGCATAATAATGAAGAAAAATGTGGTTGTCAGGTTGTCAATGTGACCATAACAAAGATGTGAAATGATATACTCAGACTTATATGACTTATACGTGGAATAAAAGTCACATCTGAGTATAAGTCGTACCCCTGGCTAAACTATGAAAAGTGTGATTTATAGTCCGGAAAATACGGTAAGTATGAGGGGTACTTATGGGTTAACTTTCCTTTACCTCTTCTCTTTGTTCATTTCTCTGCCTCTCCTCCTCCTCTCTTTCTCTCTCTTTCTGTTGGGCCTCCTCCTTCTCTCTCTGTAGGGTTTCCTCTTGGTGCTGTGGCTGAGGTTTGAGGGGGGCCACACGACGAGGAGATCCAGGTGGTGCCGACCCTCGCACCACTGCAGAGGGCCGCTGGTCTGGTACTGGAGGAGGAACAAGCAAATTATGGAAGACTTCCACACATCGATATTTACAATACTCTCATAAGTCGTAATCACAGCATAATTTCAGTTCAGATGAGATTCAATGAGGTTTTGGGCAGTTAGGTTTGATGCCCAAGTTTCAGAATACTAAAATGGATTTTGATACTAAGATAAAGGCACAATACTGCTTTTTATACAACAATGATGATGTTTTTCAGCACAATATTACCATGTAGTCTTATACTAATTCTAATTGAAATCAAGACCAGTCTAAAACTACAGTACTCAGGAAAAGTCCAACTATGTCCCATTTATGTATTTTTTTAAGTATTGGGTATTTCTTCCATAAATGTTTTAACCATCATTTAAATTATGGTTTACAGAGCTGTGTGGCCATCTAAAACATACAGAGCCACACATCATTTGACATCACCTATACAGTATATCACTCCCATATGCCATTAATAATCTAAGTAGGACATATCTGGCCCTAATAATGGAATTGATGAGATTAAATCAGATGAGATTTGACTTGACCTATTGCTAATGACTTTGTTCACATGACAAATGATCTTATGTTAATTGAACCCATTTTACCGAGAAGGCTGTTCCACCATTATGACCCCCTACAAGAACAACATAATCACAGCTGGGCATTTGATTGAGCTGCAGCATTCACAACAAAGACAATAAACAACATGTGATTTCATTGCATAAGAACTCAAATTAATTGCTTTGATTTAAACAAAAAGTAACTGGTTTGGTGGTCCTAGCAGGGACTGCCATTAAGCCATAGCAGACAAGATTACCCTCGGCATGTGTCACCTTGTCATATAATGTAGTAGAAGTAGCATGCAGAGACACAGCACCCCATAGATCAGATATGAAATCCTTTTAAAGGGATACTAACACAGAGTTAATGTGCTTCATTCTCGTCTCCCCAGCCACTATAGCCTGTGTTATTTGAACTGCTTTACATACTACACATTTATTCAAAGACTGAAGAGATCCAAGGACAAAATAGTAATATACGAGTGGAAATTTGACTTGTCCATGATCACATCTGAAATAGATTTTTGTTTGGTTGCAACAGTTATATTAGTTTAAATGTTGTTTTAAAGGTGCACCTATGTCACTTTTTTTTACCTGCCGTGCCAACTTACATCTCAGCAATAGAACAACAGTGATTTAATGAATGATAAATAGTGTGCCTTTGAAAGAACAAATGCGGGAGATTTTTTTTTACATGTAGGCCAAAACTAGAAGACCGAAATCTGCTGTTATGCCGATCACATGACCTATGTATGAAAAATCATCAGCATGTATGAGGGAGGAATCATCGCTGCACAAAGACAAGAGAAGGTTAGAGGCTACAGTGCTAGCCTTAAATTGATGAATAACAAGAAACCACTGCGACACCTCCACCTGCCTGATGCTGCATTGCTCAGACTCAGTGGACCATTGTAGAGCGTTACCATGACGATGGGAGGCTGCGGGCCGGGACGCGGGGTGAGGGGGGTCCCAGGTAATGACTGAGAGGTGCTTTAGTGGGGGATGAGATGGGAGGTGAGCGCCGGGCCAAGGATAAAGGGGGGGAGTGTGGGGTTGGAGACAAAAGACCATAGGATCACCACAGGAATAAGAATCTGGCTTTTACTCTTCATTTGAAAGTCAAAGTGGTGAAATACAAAAGTAAAAATGAATTGATTTGTCTAAGAATTGAGATATCTTATTCAACAACACATATAGCATTATTCTAATACTGTCTGGGAAATTTTCTTTATGGAAACGGGACTTAAATTATATATTAAACCTTATGCGTGTTGAAATGCCTTTTAACATGCAGCTGGACTGTACAGCTCACATAAGATAGGGGCAAAAAATTGTTGTTGGGACATAAACGTACAGGTTTCAAAGAACAGAGCAAACCTAGACTTGACTCGTGGTACTCAATGTTGTCGGTATGTAAATAGGCATATTTGGATACTGGTACTGCTTCACACGATTATCTGACTATAACAGCAAAACCCATAGTGCAACATTTGAAGCTAAAAGGCTAATTCTAATTCCTGGGCATGATTTTGAGTCTAGACCTCTCTATGACACTTATCGAAAGGTTATGGAAAGAGCAGTGAGTATTTGAATTGTTTATGCAACAGCAGGAAGGCAGAATACAAATGAGAGCAAGGCGTTACCTCAAAATGAAGAAAAATATGAATCTATGAAATCATATTTGCGATTGCGAATGCTGTGGATGTGGGTAATATAGGAAAGGTTTATTGAATTGTCATTTTAGCTGTGAAAAGCCCAAGCTGAATACATTTGCACACATTATTTTGATAAACAAACACAGGAAATGTTTTAATGTTTGAGTAGGAGTAGACAAAGAATAACAAAGACTATTTTGCTTTAAAACAAAAGGGTGAACAGTGTAAGGTGCTTTGCTAATAGTGGGAGTGAGAAGACAAAGGACTAGCCTGAGGAGCAACGTGTCCAGTATAAAGAAAGATGAGCAGACCCAGTTTAATCTGGTGTAATTTAGGAACAACCTTCTGTCTTTGTAAATGCATTAGAAAATAAGATCAAGCATAGCACTGACAGATATAACAAACATAAATGATCTCTTCACCACGGCACGTGTTGGTGGGTGGGTAGTGATTAGGCAGCAGCTGAACATTCTGTCCTCAAACTTGATCTGGTTAAAAAAGAAAAAGTAACTATCTGAAAATATTTGACTATGTATATTTTGTGATAAAGAGACTTGAAATGCTACATGTGGAGTTTGATATGACTGCAGTGGTCAGTGTAGTTTGGGCCAAGCAGTTTGGCAGCGTGTCGAGGTAAATTGTACATGGTGTGACTAAACGAAAAATATCCAGTTTGATCCAGTCTGTACAAATCACTAGATGGATTTATATGCAGACGGCAAACTTCCTATATGACTCAATGTTTGTGGGTGTGAGGCCAGACAAGGTTGTAAACATATGGACTATTATTAGAACATGTCTGGCTTAGGAGGCAGAGTAGGATGTCGACATATAGGCATAGTCTCGGGCAGCTGAGGTTTTTGTTTGACTAGGGACGATATGGAGCAGGCAAATCAAATGAGAAACAACAAAACTTGCATGTACAGTATATTTTCAGTGATTTTCTGGTGACTTGTAACTTGTTCAACCTGCTGCATCGCAAAAGGACCATGTTATATTGTTGTAAATTTAGCACATACCTGGAGATTGTGGCTTAGGAGGAACTACAGCAAGTCTCTTTGGAGAAGACGGCAGCGAGCGTGTGACCTCTGAACTCCTCTGAAACTCTTTTCGACCAACTGTTAACGACAAAAATAAGAAATTTCACCCAAAAAATCAAATCAATTTTACATAAAATTCAGAAATGAAACTGCAACCTTCAGAGCGAATATGAACAGGTGCATGTCAATCAAACTTCAAAGTGCATTTTCCTATTTGACAATTTTGACTACATTTCGACACCTAAATTTGGGAGATTTCATTTCGGCTTCGTCTAACTTTATCCCAAGGTTTTTGCCCCTTAGCTCTTTGATCTCCAGCTATCTCTTTGCCTGCTGAGTGCTATAACTATGGCCCATGGGATTATGGGTAAAAAAGAGAAGCACTTCTAAACCACCTTCCAACCCTGCTTCCTGTGACATGACACATTTTGCACAGTAATTGAGCACATTGTTAATGGTATTTCTCTCATTACACTGCATGTTTGAAAAAATCTCTTTGTAATTTTGAGTGCACATTAATTATGCAAACTCAGGATTGTGACATAGCAGATCAAAGAGGAGAAATGTTCAAAAGATGCTATGGTTGAATAGATGAGAGTGAATAAGACATATGGGGTCAGCTTTGTCAAAAAAGTGAAGAATGGAGAGAAAGAGAAAAAAGAAAGAGCTAGAAAAAGAGAGCGAATAAAAATAATTAAAGCTAATAGCAGAGAAGTCTTAGATCCTGAACACAAAATCCCCAAATGACCTCATAAAGCGGATTCAAACCAAAGGAGACCAAATTCACCGTGAGCTGTTGAAAATACTGCTACGTTCTCAGCATGTGGTCACACTAGGAAACTGTTGTTAGGGAGAAAAACGACCACAAAATGCACTGCGGAGTTAGGCTTGAGTTATATATCTATGCCATCACTTTTATTGAGTTCTTAGTAGGTAATTAAAAGGTGCACTGCAGAACTTTTCTGGTGGAGAGTCTGCCATTGGCTTGTTTCCATGGAAATGTTACGCCTTTGCCTGGAAGTCTGTGTAATCCCTCAGTCGTCCAGGTCTGACCCATAGCAAAAGACAAAGTTTAAATCTGTCAACTGGACAAATTGTTATAGGAATGAAGGTTGGCTGCTCATCCAATTTTGTCTTTTGCATTGCCTGGAATGTTCCACAGTCTGGCATTAAACATAGCTCTATGGAGACATGCAGCAAGTGATGCCACTAGACCAAGTTAGATCAGATATGTGGAAAGGCCACCGCACTGACAGTAAGGATATATTTTTTAGATAATGCTGACTGAACTGTAACCTTGTCTTGATATATACTGTAGCTTTTTTCCCAACATAAACAGGTTTTTTTTCACTATTTCATTTAACCAATTTAACCACAACATGGACTAATTTCAACTATTAAATATAAGTCAATGCATTTGACTCAAAACTATTATGTAACAAAATATTTAACTCAACTTGATTCACACAGGAGAGCTTTTACTACAGCCAGGAAGATAACAGCACCCACAATGTGCTGCTTATACCATCAGTGGCGTTAACGTTTTAAAGGCGTGGACGTGCTGCAAAGTGAAGTGTGATACTACGAGTCGTTCGGTGTAAATCTCATGTGTGAAAGTGAATGTGTGTAGAGCCTCCTCATCTGCCACTGTGGCTGTTTGCTACATCCCCAAGCACTTTACAGGCAATGCCGGCTAAAACGTGAGAGCTGCCAGTACAAGTGTTGCTTGTATTTTTACTGTACAAGCTGTCAGTTATGTATAGTGGAACACATAGACTTAGGGCTGCTTGAATGTAAAAGAGGCTATAATGTATTAATAACAGTGCAAAGAGTTATTTTCTTTTTGCAGCTTTCAATTGATTTTATAATAAAAGTTACGAGTTGCTTAGTGGCTAACACAATATTCCCCAAAGCACTATCAACAGCCCTTCACGAGTACATGTCCTTTATACCAGCGATACTCAAAATAAGGCTTAGGTGCCACTGGTATTTCTGAAAGTTATTTACTGAGTTATTTCTTTCTGGTTCAATTTTTGTTGAGACATACTATTATTCTGATATGGTACAGGCATTATCTTAGACTTAGGTTATTATTTATACAATGTGTAAATAATAACCTAAGTCAAAATGTTTAAGTAATGCAAAAAGCTCAAAATGTTTAAGTAATACAAACAACCCATGTGTGCAGTGAAAGTCTCAAAATCTCAAAATAAAGATTATGAAGAATGTCCATGTATATCCGTGGTTTGTAGAAGTATTTGTCAAACACATGGATCACAGTTTAATCCATTGTTGTTTCTTTTGAACACGACTGCACACTCGATTCATTTTACTTGTCTCCAAACATTTTCTATCCACAAACGTGACAAGTCTGTGGTATGAGGCAATTCATTACCTGAAGAGAAGTGCTATGTCTAAGTATTTTTCTTATATCAAGCTCTGGTAAAGAAATATCATTTTAATATACAGTAAATCATTTCTATTTTAATTGCGTTTGATAATTTAAGGGTCTCTAGTGTGGCTACTGTCATAATGTCCAGATTTGATATGTTTATGAATCAAACGTCAATTCAAGTCTAAACAACTGCATTTACAATTACGCTGTAGGAATTGTAATTGTAGTAATTGTTGTTCTTATGGCCCGCAGGTTTGAGTTTTCTACTGTTGAAGTTCATAACAACTTTTTGGTTCGAGGCACATCTGTAACACATCTTTTCCTTCTCTTAATTTTAAACAAGCTGATGCACCTCCGTCTGTCTGAGCGAATAACCATTTGAATAGTGATTTCCAATTTGTCAGGATTATATTTTTTCCCCATAATCTTACAGCCCTAATCTGTTTTAGACATACAGTACAGTAGTGTTACAGTTACGCTCTGACCTCCCGGTGAGCTGCGGGGCTGGGCGGGCAGGTATCGTCGGGGCAGGGCAGGGGTGGAGGGCGGCTGCAGGCTGCGACAGGGAGGTCCTCTCTGGTGCTCCGGGACAGACGGAGGTCCAGTTGTCACTCTGTGGAGAGGGGGCTCCTCACTCACGCTCAAACCTGGACAAATACATACACATTATATTATTACACCGAGCCTTCATAGTCTGTATTTCTTGGTGCTGATTGTTTAGTCAGTTTTATTGTCTTAGTACTCTTATGGAAAAATCTAAGATACATTTTTTTAAAGTCACATCCTCATTTTTGTAGAACAGTATTTTTATTTGTGATGACACTTTACATTTGAAGTTCTGTGAAGTGAAAAATTGGTATAACCGTATGGTCCAACGCCACTGATCTCAGTCTTTCTTTGGTTAACCCTGAAAGCCACACACACACACACAGACTAAGGGGAGAATCCTGTTCATAAACACACTTTTCAACATCTGTCTACGGTGGAGGAATAATCTATCAAATTACTGGCAGATAGTTTACACAGTCACACACCCACTGTCCCTCAATATAAATCCTACTCATGTTCTCGATCAATACAGACACTGCACCTCCCATCGTATCTGAGCACAGAGAGATATGAAGCAATGCTAAGCTGTTTGTCGAGAGCTGCCGGTTGATGATTAAATTGTAGCTATGAGAAGCTAATGGCGGTGTTAAGTGACTCTGTGTTGTCTTTGCTGAGAGCCAAATCCTCCGTGGATTTGGAGAATACAGTGGATTGAACTGATTGGATCTAATGCAATAAACTGGGATTACAAAAAATAATCATTGCTGCAATATATTTTGAGCAGCGGTAGGTAGAAGGCTAATCAGTTACAATTATTCAAGTACATTTATGTGAGTATACTTTCACTAATATATTTAACAGTGCAGCAGTCCTCTTACTGGAGTAAAAGGGTAGGGTACTCTTGCCACTATGAGTTGACATGCTTTTACAATACTTACAATACAATACAATACAATACATTTTTTCTGATGCTCGCTATGGTCTGGTTAAGTCTACAAGGCATTAATTTGACAACATTAGATCTTTTATGTCTTGCACCAATCCTTCAAACATTATCATCATTTTTGGTCTAGTAGTTTCCCCAAGTAGTTTCTTAAATGAATAGTACTTTTACTTGAGTCATATGTCTCTTCCTACTTCTTTGGCTCAATAAAAGAAAATTGCAACTTTCAACCCTAACATTACAAAATATGAATAACCCACACATGAATTCAAGAGACGACCTGAAAAAAAACTGAATCCATAATTGCATAAATATCTCATGTTTTCTATTCCCAAAGCTTCATTAGTTTCCCCTGAGCCTCTGAAGGCATTGATTATACAGGCTGTTTACTGTACACTCCCCTTATTAGGCCTCAGCGTGTGATTTCAGATACAATACTTCACTGCATCTGCCTCTATCTGCCTCTATCTGCCTCTATCTGCCTGTCAGCAAATAACACTTTGTCGTCTCAGTGGTTTTGAGTCCACCAAGGACAACGCTGTTTTACATATTTTCCTTTAAAGCAATAGATAATTAAGTCAATTTTTAATTAATCATGACAAACTCAAAAAGCATTAAACACACGCCATATGAATGCAGTGGACACAAATTGATTCACTGTCAGCAAAGTCATGCTTATTAGCCATAGGTCAAGTACGTATGTGAACAGACACCAGATAGGAGACAAGAGTTGAATACCAGCATATAATTGGGCGAAGGAGTTGAAAAAAATATATATATATGTGTGTTGAGGATGAACCAAATGCCAACTGTCATAAATGCCAGAGCAGGATTGGAGGGATCTTTAGCTGCGGGAAGCCAAACAAAAGAAGAAAAAAGTAGATGGTGCAGGGAAGAGTCATTTGAAACAACAAAAACATGAAACATGGGCACCAGGTAAAGAACTAAATAGAGGTGGCGTATTTAGTTCAAAATAAAGTTATTAACTGAGCTGGGAATATTTCATTTTGAAATCCATAAAACCATGTCTATTTGGCCAATATACTGCAAAATAAAACCAGATGCCTTATCTTGATGTTATTAAGGTTAAGGTATACTTTATTGTGCTCATAGTTTAGGGACATTTGTCCTCTGCATTTGACCCATCCTTCAATGCTGGGAGCAGTGGGCATTCCCCATCTGTACATCTTGAGATAGGTTTGGCAAAGACTGCCTTAGCTGGAAGATTTTATGGAAGATGGAGAATGTTATTTCCATCTGATGTTTTCATTGAAAACCTCAAACAACACCAAAAAGCAATATGAAACATTACTGTAATCTTCAGTTTCATTTATGAAAACAAATCAGAAGCAATTTTGACCAAATTTTCACATTTGGTAAGATGAAAAAACCCCAAAACAAAACATAGTACTATCAAAGTCAAACTCCTACATACTCAAATGTGATATTTTTGTGAAGTACTTGTGAGTTTGCTTTATAGTGCAGGACCTGTAGGACAACACAAAACATGTTAGCTCAGAGGAAGATGGCTCTATGAAAGGGAATATAGTGTCCCGGTGCGTCCCATTCTCCTAAATCAGCAGAATCTGTTTGTGCTAAAAGAGCAGCACAGGCAGGTGCTCTCTCACGCACAGGGCCGCAGCATGAGGAGCACAGCTGGCTCTGCTCAGGTCACACACAAGGAGTCTGATTCTTCAAAAAGCAACCCACCCGGGACTTTTACTATGGAGCGCACAGACCAGACTACAGGATTCACGGTTTTGTAGAGCAAATGTGCATGTTTACATTCAAATAATCTTATTTCCTTTCACTTTCATTAGGGGCAATCAAAACATTTGGAGATTACCACACTGATTTCACACACCTCATGAAAACATATCTGGAGTTGTGTTTTGTTGCATTCACAAATGTTTGAATAATCCTGTATTATTAGTGTCTATATCTCCAAAGCTTAAAATACTCTGTTCCACCTTGTGATGTCATGTTAATAGCTCCTTTTACAATTTGTTCAGCAGAGATTGTCAATTCCTGAAGTCATCCAAATGATTCTAGTGAAGGTGTATGGAGTTTAAAAACACAGTGGAGCACTTCCTGTATTACCACATGTCATCACAAGGTGGAGTGATTTCCATTTAAGAGAAGAACCTTTAAGTCTAAAAAAGCAGGATTTCTGTGTTAAACATGTGTGAATGAAACAAAACAAAACGTCAGGTCTGTTTGTGATGAGGAAACAACATTATAACATAGATCAGAAAATAGCGTAATAAGGGCCCTTAAAATAATTCTGGTTTGGTCTATTAACACAATACCATATGTACCACAATTAGCAACTAGTATTTTGCCTGATTAGGGAATATACACTACTGCACAACCGCTAACTGTTATATCACAACATTTAATGCAGTAATGATGTCTTTATAGCGAGTATTACATTCATATTGGGGACTATTTGTCAAAGTCAAGGTTAACGCTGCATATATACAGGTTCACAGTACTGTAGATATACGCTCTGTATTAAGATGGAGATTAGATGTTAACACTTGGGCTGTTAGCAGCAGGTACACGCCTCCTGTCCTCTGTCACGCCTCAGAGGTCAAAGATAAATGGCCCTCATCAATCTGAAATCAGAATTGTCAAGATGGTTCTGTTAGACATATGTGACAGCGTCTTTAAGAATTATATTTAGTCAACGATATTCTACACTTCTGTGCAATGGCGATGGGAATTTAAGGCTAATAGTTTGCACGCCAATGGTTATCCAATTCAATGATAAAATGCACAATTTACCTAAGACAAGACTAAAATTGAACTGTGGATTCAAGTAGTATCATAGTATGTACAGAATCTCTGTGAAGCTTAACCAAGCCACACCAGAATACAATCACGCTTAACACTGGAGAAGCAGACATCTCCATATGATGTTTCTACAATATCTGAATAGAAGTAAAACCAAACGTGTTATAACTAAAGATTCCAGCCTTTTCATGCTACCCAAAATGCATGTTGATTTTTTGGTGTAATTAACTTCTAATTAGATAGAAAATCTAAAAAAAAAAATCTAATTGGATAGAAAACAGTTTCTAAACTAAAACAGTTTCTCTAAGGAACAAGTTGCACATTATTTGGTTTATTCAGTGTAACAATATGAAATCTAAGGCTGGATACAATATTTGATTTTCCACCTTTTCAATCTCACTGTCAGTTTCTGTGTGAGTGGACTTGCACTGTTGTTTTCTTTCTATTATTAGTATCTGAATGTGAAGAGAAGGTAAACTGCTTTGGGCATTATCAGATTTGAGCTTTCCTGTTTCGTTTTGTGTTCCTGTCCTATCTTTTTAGCTACAAAATACAAACATACATGTACCTGTTTACCACACTCTCAGCCTTTATCAGTTAATAAACGCTCTTCATCCACAGTGTCACAGCTCTAATTCTCCAGTAAGCCTCTGCCATGTTGGTTTTCCTCCTCCCGCACAACGACAGCAGTCATATCTAATTGGCCCATCTAATTTGCAGTGCACTGTGGGTTTTTGTGCGTTTGTAGCTGCATGTGTGTGTTTGTGTGTGCGCGTGCGTCATAGAAACCATCTGTTCACATTGCACTTGTGTGACTCATGAGGAGCTCTGTGGCACCAGTCTCTTCTTCTGCAGCCTCTCTGTGTTTCCAGCTTTAGGAAGCAACGCTTCACTCACTTCCTGTCTCATTTTCACTCATTCACAAACTATCATCACTAGTTGGCTTTGTCTATATCTATAGGGTTGGCTCATATGGCACTTCATATGGAATAACATGATTGAGTAATTTATTTCTTTAGAAATGACAACTAGTGGAATTAGCTCTGCACTTAAGATCAAACTCTCACTTCCTTTGCCTGCTATAGAAGAGACTTTGATTGCAGCCTGAAACTGCACATGGAGATCTACAGTGTGCGTCCAGCTAAAAGGGAACATATTATCTAAAATCAACTTTTATAGGCTTTTAACCATGTGTACTCCCCCCTTTCTCGAAGTTCTCTTAGGACTGATTCATGCATGTTTGCATAATCCTGTATTGTCCTGCATTGAAAATCTGCTGCTTGCTGTAGTTCAATCCCACTATGAACTATGAAAGGTGCGAGGTCTTTCAGTTGAGCAGATTTGAACACGGAACCCATTAGCCCTATCTATCTTTTTCCATATATTCAAAATGAAGTGTGATAATAGTTGAAATAGCCATAGTGCTACATTCAACGCTGCATGCATGTTTTTTTATTTTTTCTTTATTTTGTTCAGCCCAGTTTGTTCCTCACATCTCTCCATCTGAACTTGTTTTCATTGATTTGATTTTCATTATCACCCAAAGTGGCGAGGGAATGGAGGCTGTGTTTGTTTTAGAGATTGAGTTTTTGTCACAGAGTCAGTGTGGCTTAAAGCTACAGACCTCTAGTAATGGACAGTGTCAATCACAGTGGTATCCATAGCAAGTGTTTTACGCTATACTGATGGCTCAGTCGCACCTTATGACAGCCTCCTTTGTGTCACCATCACGCTAAAGGCAGATTGGTTTAATGGCTATCAATGTCACATGTAGAATAACCCCTGCCCCCTCCGCACACATTAGATAAGTACACACATATCTGACAACATGTGCAGGGGTCATAAAAATCAATTAACCAGTTTGACTCAACGTGACCTTGAAAGTCTGGGTGCAAGGTCGTGATCATTAGATAATTTGTGAGAGGGATGAATCAAAACAATTTGGGAGGTCTTATCGTATTACTGGTTTATGAATCCAGAAAAATAGGCTCCTTTGTGCACACCATAATTTCTTCTATATTATGCAGTTAGCTGATTTATTTAGTAATCCCAAATCACTGCAAAGTTGAAGTGATGTTAAAAGTGCACTAACCTTTACTGATCTGTACCTACACATTTATGGCCATGTTGTGTTTCCTTCCTGGTAAAGCAATAACATTTCCATGGATCTGGTGACGGACCCTCCACCAGAAAAGTGAAATAATGCACATAAGTACTTGCTACCCATAAGATGTAGATCCAGACCCAACCTAATTATACCATTTTCCTTCTGCCTCAATCCTGACCTTGTAGAGTAGACAGAAGTCACTTTTTGATTAACTTTTACAGCAAAGCATCGTTTCATTCCCACTGGGAGAATTGTCCATTTTTATAGTATATTGAATAGTGTGTGTGATGCATCATAGAGCTGTCATGCCTGTATCTACATAACCACAGGGAATACATCGACCTGGTGATGGTGCAGCATGTGCAATTTCTCTCTGTACAATACTCAATAGAGCTGCAGGCCAAATCAGCTACCACAAGCTCATTCAAAATCATGTATGCAACAAAACCATGTATGGGCTAATTTGCTATTTTTTATTCTATTAATCTTGAGATAAGATCTATCTATCTATATAAGATCTATCTATCTATCTAAGATCTATCTATCTATCTATCTATCTATCTATCTATCTATCTATCTATCTATCTATCTATCTATCTATCTATCTATCTATCTATCTATATCTATCCACAAGTAAATACAAATACAAAATGCACAAGCTTATATCTTTCTCTAGTACTTGCTCCCAAAGACCTTAGTATGTGTCCCTAACCTGGAGAAATGGTGGGAGCTGCAGGAAGGGCATCTAACAAAACCTATGCCATTTTAATCATCATTCAGATTTGAATTAAAATGATTCAAATCTAATAGTACTCATTCATTTCTGTAAGAGTGCACAATGACTGCATGAAATATAGCACACAGGATTGGCAAATTTATGAAAACTACTTAAGGCCACCATAAATAAATATTTAGGTGTTAAACTATTGTCCGTGAAATTAAATGCACCTTGTCAATATCTTGGTGTAATGAAACATGGTGTAATAATACGTAGACATCGATTACACAGGGATAACAAAGGGTTTTAAAAACATACAACACTGTCTTCCAAACAAATCTATGCAAAAACTATAAACAAATTTGTAAGTATCTAACGTGAAATATCAGTAAATATACAGGATCTTTTATCAAGCTAATTGGATCGACTATTCCACTCTCCACTACATAGACCTGGTCCTGCACTATCCCTGTGCATAACCTCAATAATGAGAACAAGGTTGACAAGCTGTGACTAAGGGGAGTTTAAACCCTCGGGATCGTCGTCTAACCCACTTTACAGAAGCTCACCGATCTATTGCTCCTGGTGGCTCTGGCCCTTAACGATTTCTAGTCTCCACCAAATCCAGCCTCTAATGGTGTCTGTTTTGGTTCTGGATCAATAGGAAAACCGTGGCATTTGGTTTGGTTAACAGGGGCTTTGCTGTGGTTGGCTTTAACATGTTTATTGGAGGAATGTGAGAGAAGTCATCTGTCAGTCTCTTGGTTGTTTGTTCAAAGGTGAAGAAGGATGTACAAGACGTAAATGGCTCTCAAGTAATCAAGGTAATCATCATTTCAATGTGCTCACTGAAAATTTGTGTGCCGAAAACATCACAAAATCATTGCAAACAAAAACAAAGACTTTTTTCTACATTTTGCATTGCCATCTTTGAGTCATTTACCTGCAAAATACAGCAAGAGTGCAATACTGGTCACTCATTTTTCAACAGGCTTAAAATAAAATTGGAATATATTTTACTAGAATGCAGACATCAGGAGGAGAAATTTTCAAGATTCAAAAAAGCAAAATGATGCTGCCTTGAAGTATTCACTCCCGTGCTACAATAATGTGTCATCATCCACCTGGCCTGAGGGCTATGTCTACCATTGCGAGAAAGGGCCAGTGCCTTGTCTGAGGTCTACACTCTCTAAAGCTACACAGACTCACACTGCCTAGTCAATAACACAACAGTGTGCTGCAGGTGAATCCCAGGTGGAGGGAAAGACTCAGAAATGAACGGACAGGATGAGGTTAGACTTGGAAGGTCAACAGAAGATTGGAGTTCAAATGAGTCAGAGCCAAAAGTCATAAACAGAAACAGGCGCTAAAACATCCAGCTGCTCCCCTCTCTCTTACAAATGCAGGAACATCAAAGCAGCTAAAGCTCTTCCTCCTCTGTCTACAATCTATATTTGGCCCAGCAAAGAGACAGCAACCTTTTGCTGCAGGCTTCAAAAGACCTGTAGATTTTGTTTTTGAGGTAGCCGTTCTCTAGGTATATTGTGGTTAACTTGTCAATAAAGATAACATGGTGTGGTCTGAGTGACAAGAGCATACCACTAAGATGACTGAACTAATCATTAAGTATTAAGTTTAAAATTAGTATGGAATTGATTGCATTATGTTTTACAATTTACAGAAGAGGCTGACTTCAGCCCCCTCCTCAAGACACTAGACAGACACACACATTGTATATCTAATGTCACGTGAACACCAATTATAGCCAGTCCAGATTCAGGGCTATTCAAGAGCTTTGGGACTGAAAATGTATACTGGTAATACATTTTCAGTCTCTGTGTTGTTGTTTTTTTGTTTTGTTTTCTTTCTTCAATGTCCATACTGAGCAGTACAGAGCACAAACTGCACCTTTATTCTGTTGTTCTACCAATACTTATTTGTGTATTATATATTAGAGACATAATTCCAAAGCGGCTCAATTTTAATATTTAGATTCAACCCTTTATCACTATCAATCATCTGCTCCATCGCCAAAACATCACAAAATTCATGAATTCAATTTCAGTTGAAAAACAGTTTGTTTTGCGATGTTTCCAGTTAATCATAATCATTCTCTTTACTACTATAAAGGCAAGACTGGCAATTTTATATATTTCTTGTTGTAAATTGAGCATATCTGCAACCTAACACACCCAGGTAGCTGTGCTTAAGGAACGGCTTCTATGTAGTAACTTAGAAACAACACAAGCTATTTGATCCAAAAATGTGTGAATCTCTGAACAGAGCCACAACGTGTGGAATAATGTTCCCTACCCCTTCCCTACCCCGCCAGAGGAGGGTGGGTCTTTTTTTTTTTTTAGCTTGACTGGAGTTACATATACTCTGTGTAGGGTTTTAAGGTGGATCAACCCAAGTCTCACTGATTTGGAGATTTTTGTAGCGTCTCTCCAGATTTATTTCCATTGTGCAGTAGCTAAATTGCAATCTAAATCCTTTTCCCACTGACACTGTTGGAATACTGAAGGTTTCACATGAACTAATGAGGCAGTTCCTTTATTTATAGCCAACTCTCTAAATGTACAATCCATTTCATTATTATAGTTGAAATGATTTCAGGTAGTTTGAAGAGGATAAATGCCATTTGGGCATACTGTAAAAAAACCATAGAGGCATGTAAGATTAATTTAACAAAAACTCAGATTACTCAGTTATAAATTGTAATCAGGCCTCTCAGGATTATTATCGATCAATATATTAAAGCTGGAACAATATATTTGTGGGCTCAATATTTGTCGTGTGTACAGTTTAGTTACAAAAAAGAGATTTGAGGTATTTTTGAGGTAACATAAGATTTGAGCTGTAGCAGGTTGAACAAGTGACTTCTTTGACTAATTATTGCTTCATTCTGTTATTTGTATGTTGTAACTCAATGCTTTTAAAGATACTGTCTGTTTAAAAATGCTTCACTGAGGTTACATCGCATTATTGTTATTGAGTCCGTTGGATAAAGTAGTTTCAGTATTGTCGTGTTATCACAACAGGCCTAATTGTAATCTTGCATATTTTAGGGTCTTTTTTAATAAAGATTTTGTGATTTTTGAAACATTATATATGTGTTACTCTGATGATCTTAGAACCAATATTAAAATGAGAAAATATATCCTCCTAAAACAAATAACAAATAAATGTCAAACATATTATCAACAAATAAATTGAAAGTAATATTTCTGAATTACTTGTCAGGCTTATTAAATATAATAATCCAATTGTTGTAAAAGCGTTTACAATAGTTGGGTGCCTGCGGTGCTACACAGTTTGCTTTCACAGAGAGATGAGTACAAAGAGGCTAAGCGCGGTACGGTGCGATGACATAACAGGGGGTCTGACACGCACAACAGAACGCTTACGTCAACTGTAACTGGGAGAAAAAGAGGAGCAAGCCTCCTGTATGTAGGTCACATTAAAAAGGCATGTAGCAAATTCAGCCAAGTAACAGCCAAGTAAGAGCCAAGCTCACCAAGCGAAGCGAGGAGAGAGGACATCACAGCTGTAAGTGCACCTCTGCTTCTCAAGAATAATGGCACTGTCTCAGAGAGAGTGTGAAGTACAGTACTGAAGTAGAGTCTATGACAAGTCTGTGGAAGTCACGCAAAACTTGTGTAAGATGGAGAGGTCCAGTTTGAACAAAAGGATGAATAAGGTAACATTCAATGACGTAAAAGTGATTCCTGGTTCCCCAATCTGTGCTCTCATTTCTTAATATAACCAGTCCAGTGAACAAAAAAGAAAACAATATCTAAACATGCTCACAATTATATATTTTTACTATATGTGGAAAAAATAAGCAGTGACAAACAGATTAAATGAGATCTGAGTTATGGCAGGTTAGTGGAGTGGATGAAAACAAAACAAAATCTCATAATGAATGTGGGAGGGAACGATTATGCAAACTATATTCACAAGGGCAGTGCCTACAGTACATGAGACAATATGCTGTTGTGGTGGAGAGGCTGACGATGTCATCAAAGGAACACAGAGAGTAACAAAAAAATAAATAAAAATTGATACATATCACATTTTGTAATCTGTTATAGTTGTGACAAGTGAGGGCAGTTAGTTAGAAACATTCTAACCAATCTAACCATTTTATATAGGCTAGATTTGGAGCGTCAGTGGTGGAGATGTTTGCGCTCTAACTATAAAGTTCTCATTTCAAGCTATTTAAAAAATAACTAATAATAAGACTGCTAGTCCATGCAGTCTCATTTCCAGCATCACCAAGTATGACTGAGAAATGAATTTATAATGCAAAAAACTGTAAGATGAATTTGAGCACCTAGAAAAAAACAATATTTATGCATAAAAACTGGCTACAGCAGATGAGTTTTACAATGGCTAATTAATGCATACGCAAAACTGCTATGTAATTAATTTCCCTTTAGTAATAGTCTCTATGCAGCATGTTTACACTGCCACTGTCCACTTTAGCCATGCCCATGCTGATCAATAGGCCAGCTGTAAGACAATGAATTAGGCTTAGTATGCAATAGATTCTGTTTCATTAGTGGTGTTTTACAGCTGACCACGTACAACTGACTGTATTTATATGGACTAAAATGACTGTAGCTGAACAAAATCATGCCTGTATATTGCAGTTTTATATCAATGCATTTTTGCTTGTTGCTACAATAGTGATTATTATTTTCCATTTATCAGATATTTATACTCAACTAAGTGTCATTAATGTTATCACAAATGCTTTGAGGTCAAATTCAGACAGATGTTCAACAATTTTGCTTGGTTGAATACTGAGACAAGCAAACAGGTAGCAGAACAAACAGATTACAAAGTGCATGTTTATATTACTTACGGCACATATGTCAAACTCAAGGCCCGGGGTCCAAATGTGGCCTGCCACATCATTTTATGTGGCTCGCGAGAAGATAAATTAAAAGGCTTGACTTTTAAAATAAGTCTATGCTGCTTTAATGTGTGCACTGACAATAAATCAATGAGATTTTCCCAGCAAGTGGAACTGAGAAATATTTGCAAATGATCATCACAAAATGTTCATGAAGAGGAAAATTGTTGGCATGGAAGGAAGTTGGGAGGAAAAAAGGTGAAGGTGAATATAAGTTTGTGCTTTGAGGAGAAAAACGTGTATGTTTTTTGTGTTATGAGGCAGGGTCGGTACAATCTACGTCGACATTTTGACACCAAACACGGAGCTAAGTATGCAAAAGTTAGTCTGCAAGAAAACCAACAAATTGTCCAATAATTAAAACGCTGTAAAAGGCCGAATTTGAAGCAGAGCTGAAGGTCTGTGAGCAGGTGTGCCCCGACCAGATACACACTTTTAAAAAATGTCAGTTTATCACAGATACCGTGATTTAACAAGTTAAAAAGTAATTACATTTATTTTACATGATATTCGGTTACATTTACTGACATTTACACTGTTACATCTGGCCCTTGATGGCGGCCATTTTGCTGATGTGGCCCTCAGTGAAAATGAGTTTGACACCCCTGACTTACGGTGTGTGGTCCTGATGGGGTCACTGAGCCCACTGTCCCCAGACTGGGCAGAGGAGGCAGAGGAGACACTGGAGCTGCGCACAAAACCAAACGCAGCGAGGCGTCCTGGAGGCAGACGTCCCGCTGGGAGACGGGTGGAGCTGAAGCCCGGAGGACGCAGGGCGGACTGAGATGTTTTTGGCAGTAAAGACCTGGAGGCAGCCTCAGCTGATGATGGGACAGGAGCATTCTGGGTAAAAACTTGATCATCTGTTGAAAAAGATTGAATGGCATTAGTTGATTAATGATTTGATTTTGTTTTACTGCATAAGTACTGTGAGGACCAGCATAACTAATAATCACTTTCATGTCTATGACTTACTGTATTGGATTAAACCTCTGACCAACCAGATCTTTTACATGATTAAAAACACTGGAAAACTCTTCTTTCTGATGTTAATTTATTTGGAAAACAAAGTGATTTTTAAAAATAAAAACAGAATTTGAGCTATACAAAGTACATTTTTTCCCCCAAGAATTTGTAATACTACAATATCTCAAAATAGATGTATATGTAAACTCTGTTTGATCAAATCAAGATATATGATATTTTTGCATTTTTATCACCACCTTCTTGCCAGTTCACAGCTGTGATCCTTTATAATTTATTGCTGGTGTTGCCATATATGGGTCAAGAGTTTTGATTACTCATGTAAACTGTTAACTTGGC
This sequence comes from Periophthalmus magnuspinnatus, assembly GCF_009829125.3. Classification (NCBI taxonomy): domain Eukaryota; kingdom Metazoa; phylum Chordata; class Actinopteri; order Gobiiformes; family Gobiidae; genus Periophthalmus; species Periophthalmus magnuspinnatus. The sequence goes on along the minus strand of NC_047139.1, from coordinate 30,103,995 downwards.
ATGCTCACAAGCCAGTCAAAATTATTCAAGTATTTATTTCCCCTATGAATCATTCATGGTGGGCTGTTGAGTAAGCTCTCAGCGGGCCATAGAAACCTTTCTGACTCTAAACGTCGCTGCAGTGACAGGCAGCGGGTAAGAGGCTGGTATTGCTTCTCTGTTTATAATTACCAGCATCATTTCAATTATGATATAGAAGATTTTGCTTTATATTTAGTTCTTCAAGTAGACATATTACCTGCATCTTTGCAAATCAATATCCCATAAACTTTTTCATAAACTTAATTAAGTTAAGGATAGGAGGATAACATAATGTAACATATCTAAGGCCCATGGTGAAAAGGATAGGGCTAAGCTACAGCTAGTACAAATGATGTGAAAACATTAGATAAATAAGTGTTCCTAAAACTGAATTTTAGACTTCAAACATTGTGCCAGTCTTTGGAGCTTCCACTAAATACTAGAAGCTTTCAAAATTTCCTTCAAAAGTTACGTTAGGCAGTTTTCTGTCTTCAAAGTGAAACTGTGTTAAATGGTTCTATAGTGATATAATGGTTTTAATAATCCTACTAGCCACATGATTCCACCAATCCAACTTTAGACCACAGGAGCGTGAAATAGAATGCGGCTTTACAGCCAGAAGAAATAATAGTTGGGAAGACCTGAGAAAGACCAGACAGGGAATCAAAGAACGGATAAAAAACTAATCAAAGCTCCACAGAGGCAGCTATTGTCAGCGCTGGCTCTAATCTGAGGCTGTGAACATAGTGGATGTGCTGGCATGAAGAGGCGATGAACAGACAGTGTCATGTGCCTCTCACACGCTGGGGACACGTTCACTGCTGTTAAGAATACGTTACACTAGAGTCAAAACAATGCAGCTTTTAGACCATCAACAAAATGTATGGAATCATATGAAATATGGCTATCTCATATTTATTCAATGACATGTGCTAAATACATTTTTATTGTGAGTGGGGAAACCTCTCCACAAACCTGACCTTTTACTTGACCTCGATGGAGAGAGATATGTTTACACTGTTATGTTGACACGAGCAGGTGATGGACCCCCGCTAGAAATAACAACTGTCTAAGGGTGTCAGTGGTTTCAGAGATGGTCATCAAAATGGCGACTATAAATAGGATGCTGCAACCTATTTTTTTTTGTCCTGCACTAGTGTAAAGAAATTCGTATTGATCAGCCAAGTTCTCAGACACCCATGTCTTCAATGTGCAGTCACATCTGAAAATGACCTGGACTCTTGCCCCGTAATTACCTGAGCCCCAAGCACTAGGTCCGAATTCCCAACCAGCAGAAGAGCTCTGTCTCCTGCTGGCTGCTGAGATAAGAGACGCAGTGGGCCCTTCCTCTCCATTTGGCTCTCTGTTCTTCACCGCTACAACTACAGGGCTAACACCACACACTGATTTAGCAGGAAGTGGGGCAGAGAGTGGGAGAAATTGGGAGGGAATATCTCCAGTGTATCTCATTGGCAACGCTGTGGCACACTTATGGCCACCTTCACTCCATCTTGGCAGCACACAGGCTGTTTATTAGATTGTGCTCGGTTGCTCTCAAGTGAGAAGGTCAGGATCATTAGAGATAAATGTCCCTGCATTACGTCTCCACATCGACTTCACTCAGCACCTCAGAGACAAGAGCCAGGAAAACAATAGCTTTCATCAAAATCTGTTGTGGAGGGAAAATAAGAATACTTTCTATGTATTGTGTATAGAGCTCTGTAAACAATATGGGCGATTTAACTATACACCAACCATGTCTATTTAAATTTGTACCAGGCATATGTGCAGTATTGATGTCAATAAGAAAGCAAACAACTACCATGAGATATAAAACAAGTCGCATGGTATTCCAGTGTCATGTTAAATCACAAAAATCTATATTGTGATATTGCATCATCAAAGGTCTCGCTATTGTGGGCTTTCACAATATATCAAATTATAAGCCTTTTTTTAACAAAAAAAAATAAAAAAAAATCAGTGCAGACAGTCTAGCACTGAAGGCTTATCAAGGCATTTTAAAGGAAAAAAGTATCATTTCTTCAATTCTGTTAGTATTTCCACAATATCACAATAAACATTGTACTGTGAAATAAATATCGTGACAATTTCGTACCGTGAGATTTGCATACCGTTACATCAATAATCTCATGGTTGCTAAGACTACACTGTATTGAGGTCTCGATCGTTTCTCTAACCGATTAAAAATCACTATTGTTTTTCCATTACACAAAGAGCAGTGGCTAAATTGGGATAATGAATGCAAATTTGCTGCAAAAAAGTCAATGGATCAACGTGAATAAGTCAATGAACAAAGGCTGATTTTAATTACAAGGATCAGCTGCTTAAAACTGCATGTATTTCCAACACAAAATATGAAACTGCACACTATTAAATGCAAGAGAGTAGTGCAATTTCAGTGCATTAAAGGAAGCCTACAGTGCTAAGAAGAGATGGCTGGTGCAGAATGTAACATGAAATCCTTATGTGAGGAGCATGAAAAGAACAATGTGATAACACCTACATGGCAATTATGTAAAGGGTTGTAGAAATGTCTTTGTAGATGTATGAATTAAGTCGAAATGATCAGGGAATACAAAATAGAGAGTCTTAGAAAGTGAATGCAAAATACAAAATTAATAGAGCAAAAAAAAAAAAAAAACTATCTGAGAAGAGGGAATATAATGTTCAAAGTAATATTAAATGGGAGACGTAGTGGTTTAAATGCTAACTACAGCCACATGTAAAACGCATCCAATTTAATCTGTGTTTATTCATGCTGAAAAGGTGCAGAAGAAAAAAAAAAGTGTTACTTAGTGTTAATTGCAATGCCCTTCAAAGCTTTGCACCTCCTGGGGGACGTTTGAACCTCTGCAGAGCCATACATATGTATTAATAGGGATTATGATAAGAAAGCCTGCTACATCATGACACTGAGCTAATCAATTCTTTATGTGCAATATTATTTTTTCTCTGAACTTTCCGTCCGGGTTATCACAGCCACAAAGATAAGGCCCAAATCAAATATGTATGGCAGTGATAAATGACACAGCCTTTAAGCAGTGTGGATAGAATAGGCACAGTCCCCGTTTCAATATTCTGTGACAGTAAAAATGTGCTTCCAATCTAACTCAAGCTATTGTGTTAAATCAAAACTGTGGGAAGGGGAAATGGAAGCTAGCCTCTTTATTTATTTACAGCAGCAAAAAAGAGTTTTGCTGGAGCGGGTCCCTTCTGATTATTTTTTCAAGCCTTCCAATCAGATTCACCAAAAATCATCTCTGCAAATGCATTTTAATGAGCTGCCTTCATCTCAAGCTGATTTGAGGCGGAGACAGTCCCAGAACTGCTTGTTGCTGAGGAAAAGATAGCGTACAGTTGTGGATACCTCCTGTGACTCACACTTCAAGCTGTTCAAATACAATTTGACATATGCAGAAACCCAAAAACACCCATATCCTTCTGGCATTTTCTTGTCACGGTACAGAAAAATATGTCAAATGATTGTGGCTCTACCTGCATCATGGGATTTCTCGGTGGGGCTGATGGGCTGGACTGGTTGGCTCATGACAGTGGCGGATCTCTGGGCGGGACTCCGGGTTCTGGCTGGTCCCGGGGCAGTCCTCGTCACAGCACCCAGACCCAGACGTAGACCTCTGCCAGACCGGAGCAAGCTGCCGCCTCCTCCTCCACCTCCCCCTCCACCCTGGGGTCCTGTCCGGGACTGCAGCGGGTCATCTTGGGGGCTGCCTTTAAAACTTCCTGGTCGTCCCAACTAGGTATAAGAGTACAATGGGAAAGTGCATTTAAGCATGTAAAAAGGACTGTTCTGTTCTCTTTTGCTCTTGCTGTCTTTTTTTTTTTTTTTTTTTTTTTGCTCTTTGCTATTATATTGTAATATGTGAGATAATGTGCCCTTGAGGATCAATAAAGTTTAGGTCTAAGGAATAAAAAAATTAATAAAAATTGACCTTGCATTTCTACTTATAATATGACCACTCTGCTTTGAACATAAAGATAGTACTTTTTGTCAAATAGTAAAATCACTTATAAAGTACTACTTTCATGTTTATTTAAGATCAATCTACAACCGTTTTTGCTAAAAGAAATTATTCTATGTTGAGATATAAGATAAGAAATCTGAAACAATTGTTACATTGCACATTGTTTACTGTGGGTCCAAAGGAATCGCCATACTCCACACCAATCAATATGTGGGGTTAGAGCAATTAATGTATGAGTTCTGCCATTATAGTGATTCAATTGATGCAGTTGGGAGAATTCCCTGAAGCAGAGGCTAATTAATAAATAATTCAGAACAATATAATCTTGGTGACTCCATGCAGATGAAGCAACGTTTGAGTGTGTACAAGGACACATTTTTATTAGTAAGTGCAGTGCTTTAAGTGGGCCACTATGCACAGATGCTCAGGTGCTTTTGACTATCACTTTTGGGCCATCAGTATGTTCTCTGCAGGGTTTTTATGTACTTATTTAGAGAAAAGTGGTCCTCAAACATTGGGTTAGGCCCCAGAATGGAGTCATATAGATTAAATACTGTAGATACTATGGACGTCTATTTAGCTTCTTTAGACTTTAAATTAGATGAAGTCATTGTGGGACAAACTCATGATATCAACTTCTTACCTTTTTCTGTCCACTTAAAGCACTGAGTAAGTATGAAGCATATATTTTTTTTTAAAATCAATGCATAGATGTTCAGAGGTAAAGTTAAAGTCTTGGTGCTTTATTGTATTTGTAAAGTTACCGTTCAAAACTGCAAATACATATTACTACAACTATACTAATACTCATACCCCTACCTACTTCTAAGCTACCACCTCTACCAATATCGAATATCATAATAACTCAATTATAATATCTGAATAGTTGATCTGGAAATGTAGACTTATAATTATGGAGATACTGAGAAGGTATCTACTAACCTCAGATGGCGTCCCGTAGAAGTTGTCTGCTTTGCTCCCCAGTTTGGGCGGGGCCGTGTGGCTGTGTCCATGAGGTGCAATGGTTGGTGGGACAGTATTTGGCCTGCCTCCCCTGTTGTTCGCACCTGGTTGGGGGCACACACTTGTCTGAATCTCCTGTTTGTATTTTTCATAAAGTAAATTTGATGCGCTAAGAACTGGCGCCCCTCTGCCTTCGATATCTGGCTTTTCTTTCGGGGTATCTTTACTCTGGTTGTTTGAGTATGTTGATAGTCTGGATGGCAAGGAGGACACTTGATAAGGCCCGTCTGCAACTTGTGGCTTAAACTGCGGATTTTTTCTGACATAGGTGATTATCTTGGGACGAACCCCTTTCGGTTTGGGGGCGTGTTTTGGCGAAGGTGAGCTGTCTTTCGGTGGACTCTGCCTGTTGTTGGGAGCCGGTTTGGCTGTCCCAGTTGTGCTTATGTTAGTTTTGACTGGTGCTCTTAGGCTACTGTTGCCATAGCCCTGAGTGGTTACAGCAGTGTTAGACCCGGAAGGAGGAGCATACCGAACCACTCCCGGGACGCTTCGGGGAATGATGAACATTGAGGGCTGTCGTCTGGGTGATCCTTGAGGCGTCCTGAGAGGGGAGTGGGGAGGAGTAGCCACCCGGTTAGGACTGGAGCAGTTTCTCCTGTATGTAAGCTGAGTTTGGGGTCTTGGACTCGGGGTCGGCCTTGAGGCACTGGTGAGCTGTTTTTCTGCAGGTAGCGTGTCTCTTTGGGCTGCTTGACTGGGCTGTCTTAAGACCCCCGATGAGTTATAGAGATGGGAGAAATCAGATGGCTCGCGCAGGGACGATCTTGTAAACTTTCTGTTACCAACGTAATCCTGGTTTGGATGTCCTGGGTCAACTTGATGGCTACTGGATTCGGGCAAACTCCTAGCCCGCCCCATCTCTGTTTGACACATTGGTCTTACAAGCTGCTGTCTCCTTGGCGGTAATACCCTTTCCTCAAATCCTGCCTTTCTTCTCTGTCCGAGCCCACCATCTTGGCTGCTGCTGCTGTATTGTTGAAGTTTCTCCTGAGAGTGGTAAGGAGGCGAGTTCTTGTTATCCACTGGGGCGGACCCTCTTCTGGTCTGAATTGAGGTAGTGTTGCTTGTACCAGAGGAATAGAGGTGGGTCTTGTAAACTGGCAATGTTATACGCGTTTCTCCGCCAGTATCCAAAGCACTTGACAGACTTCCACGGAGAGAGATCGCAGACAAGCTAGAGACAAACACATTAGTTTCAGATTTGGACTTTTGCCTGTCCCTCTCCACTGTTCTGCCCACCCTAACTCCATCTCTGTCCACTGTCACGCAGGCATCCAGTTCTTCGGTGCTGTGACTGGCAGTCCTTTTGTGCTCCTGTCTGCTCCTCCAAATCTCCACCTTGTTGCTGTCGTTGTCGTTCCTCTTCACTCCGGTCGAGGCTGAGCTGGCAGTTGAACTCGAGGAGATGGACATAGGGCCTTCTATCAGACTGGCTCCCTCCTCTTCATCATCATAAATATCATCACTTTTGCCTAGGAATGTGTGTATTTCCTGGCAGGGCTCGAACGGCTGCTCCGAGCTCCAGATGACGATTTTCTCGTGAGTTTCGCTCTGAGATACAAGAGGAGGGATAGAGCTAGTGGTGTATTCCAGCTCTCCTATTTCATTAGCATTATTGTCTCCACACTGAGGAAAAGGTATGTTACTTTTGTTTGAAATCTTCTCTCCTCTTTCTACAGACACTCGAAGCCCCTGGTAATCAGTTGGGACACTCATGTTGGACTTACACTTTAGAAGTCAGAACCTAATGGCCATTTACAATTCTAAAATAAGATCTTTCTACTTGATGCTCTTCACTTGAATACTTTTTGACCAGAATCTCATCTTATGATTAACTCTCCATTTCTTCTCGGATTGTTGCATTTGGTTTGACTTGTCTTTTATGGCTCTTTATTGAGGCGATTCGTAATCTGAAAATAAAGAAGAACAACAAAAAGAATACATTAGAAACACATTATATTTAAGTTAATGCATTAAGTTTTTATACACTACTATATATAAAACACTCAAGCATATATTGGTTGGAAAGCTTTTCAAAACTATAACTCATTCAGTTTAACAACTTATTCAAGACTCCTAGAAGCCATAGGTTTCCTGGGCGGACGGTGGTGCAGCAAATATTCCCATTCATTTGTATGCTCTAAATTGGGGGAATGTGTCTTGCCAAAAGAAACAGCTGTATACACTAGGGATGTAACGCTGTCACATTTTAGTCTTACTTACAATTAAAGTGAGAAAAACACTATGATTGAAAAATCATGCAATCATGGTGTTTTTCAAGATTATTGACTCCTGGACCAAACAGTTACTGTTAACATATGTTACAATATGTGATCTGGTTTATGAAATGACACTTTCTGAATAATAAAGTAAAGTTGAGGTGACAAAAACAGCCAGATAGAAGAAACACTTTACAGTAAATGCATGTTTTTGCAAAACAGATTCAATGGGAATGACTTAGTTTTGCTTTGAAAATTGTTACAATTATATTTTTTTAGATCTTATATTGTGACCTGAAGTATCACAATTATAGATTAACCTAATAATCTTGACATCTCCAGTATGCACTAGTGTTGTACAAGGGGAAAAGTCTGGTTATTGATTTTGATACTACAGTGCAATAAAAACATGTTTTTATATTAGGTCATTTTCTTCACAGAACAACAGTATTGCCTTTATATTAGCATGTGCAGACTAGCTGTGAAGTAAACTGAGACTATTCCAAAACAATTCTGGAAAGGTTCCAATTTTATTTTATTTATATGATTCATATTAGTATTGATACTTCTTCAGTTTCAATTCTAGTTTAAGTATTGAAGTGCTAAAATCTTTTGTACAACAATGACAACAAAGACTTATGCATGTAGGTCTGTCACGATGAATACTATAGCGACTTATTGTTCAATATATCTTAGAAGGAATAATAATTTTTGGGGGTCAATATTTATTGTGGAGACTTCTTTCTTAGTACAAGTCAAGAACTTTTTGTTATGTTTTTTTCCTGTTAAAAGATCAGATTGAGCTGTGGAGGTTTGAATAAATAACTTCTATGACTCATTCTAGATATAAACTAACTCCCAAGGTGTTTCATTCTGCTGGTTATTTATTGCAGTTTGTGTTTTTTACCAATATGGCACATTTCAAATTGTTTTACTTAAGGGTTATTATGCTAGTGGCATAAATTAGTTTCAGTGTTGTTTATCATCTATATTTTCTTCAGCAGCATATTGTACTTCAAAATGTGTTATCGTGACAGACCTATATGCATCAAATAGAGACTGCGTTTAATGTACAGTCCTTTGCAGGTATAAATACAGCCAGATTACTTGAGTAAAAGGTGTAACAAGCACACATTAGCGAGCAATGATAGAGGCGCCAAGCTTTGGGATGTGAACACAGAGGAAAAAAAAAAAAAAAAACAGAAATTTGTCTGGTGTAGTGTGCAGTTGTAAGTGAAGGAATGGCCCTGGGGAGCGCTGATGCAAGGGAGAGAGAAAGAGGCAGATATGGTGAGAAATATTTTGTAATGAGTTCTTATTCTCAAGGGGAGTTAAAAATGAGCACTGTTAGGATTGGGCAACAAATGTTATGCACCAGTATGTTGTTCAGGTATACAGGCAAAACCAAGCTGCAGCCTCTGTGGGATTTTAAATGGGTTTATGCATGCATATTAATAACAAAGGAGGCGTGAAAGGACCATGACGCTGCTGATCAATAGGTGAAGAGAAGCGACACAAATAAATCCATATTGCGGGTTTGTACTAAAGCAGAACAGCTCTCAACAGGCTCATCTAACATGCCATATGTCGTATTAAGACCAAACCACAAGATCAAGTCACATATCATATCCTACAAGAGAGATGTGTGTTTCTGTAAAGGATAATTCAACAAAGAAATACAGCATGTGTTTTAATGTATGTCTTGCTTGTGGTGGCTTATAAATAAACAGGTTGTATTTCCTAATGGAGAATGAACAGATGGCAGGGAGGGCAAACGTCCGAATGCTTTTGTCACACCATGTCCACTCACCACGACAACCAGCGATAGTACATTCAAAAAGACTGTCAGGATAAAATGTCTCTCCCTTATGACAATACTGTCAATTTAAATACATGCAATAGCTTTGTATATATATTAAAAATAAAATATATCAATTATTAACAATTATTGACCCAAATGACTTGCTTTTAAGATGTCATTTGAGACTTAGCAAGTAATACATTTACATTTTGCAGCACTTGTAAGAAACATAAAATATGATTGCAACAAGGGGGGCGCTTAAACTACTTAACTGTACATGAGAGCTTTGGCCAGATGTCATTTTGACGAAGTGAGTCTTAACTCCATCCGTCCCTTATTTGTCCAGCACACAGTATTTAAAATGTCCACAGTATTCAGTATATAAGTTACTGGTAAACTGCACTCATATATGCTGAGCATGTTTGTGGTACACCCATGTAGTACGAGGGTCATTCAATAAATAAGGTGAATTTTTCGGTATAAGGACTTTTAATACAGTTAGAAGCTTGCTTTTTTGTTTGTTTGTTTGTTTTACTTGTTTTTCACATGGACTTAATTTCTTTTGCAGATTAAAAAAAAAAAAAAATTGAGAGTTTTGGCAATTAACAAAGAATGCTGACCAAGAAGCATGCTCCAGGATTGAACAGCGGTCAGTTATCAAGTTTTTGGTTGCTGAAGGGTGCAAATCCATATTCATAGGAGAATGTCAACTGTGTATGGTGACACATGTTTCAGCCTAAAAAAATGTCTACAAGTGGGCTAAATTGTTTAAAGAAGGACGGAGCAGTGTTGAGGATGAAGACAGGCCTGGGAGGCCTACAGAAGTGAGGTCTCCTGAGGTGATCGAACATTACACAGTTGACATTCTCCTATGAATTTCAACGGGTTTGCACCCTTCAGCAACCAAAACCTTGATAACTGACCGCTGTTCAAACCTGGAGCATGCTTCTTGGTCAGCCATCTTTGTTAATCGCTAAAACTCTCAAAGTTTTTTTTTTTTTTAATCTGCAAAAGAAATTAAATCCATGTGAAAAACAAGTAAAACAAACAAACAAACAAAAAAGTAAGCTTCTAACTGTATTAAAAGTCCTTATACCGAAAAATTCACCTTATTCACTTTATTGAATGACCCTCGTATTATTGAGAAGCTACAAAGGCCAAATACTCGTATCCTGGACATGAAACCAGAACAGTTAAAGTGATGATGATTGAAAAGCACAATCTGTCAGTTTAATCTGTCACTTTCAGTGAGAACAAATCATAATCACTTCAAGTCAAAATTGATCAAAATATAAAAAGGTGCAGTGTAACAGTTCAGCTTCTTTCCAAATTGGTAGTGACATGCGATTTCTTATCAGATAATCCACTGCGATAGGTCTTTTGTGTGACACATTTGGCACTGACTTCATACAGATAAAGTCAGATGGTGATTATGTATTATCTTTACCTCATCACTTTGAATATTTCACCAGGATCAAATTCAAATACGGTTCCCTCCATCCAATTACGCTTGTAACACACTGCTGATTTCTCATTAGCAGGTGTCACCCACTGTAGAGGTATGGAGGGAGGAGATAAGCCACCGCTACTATGCCACTGCACCACTACGTATTCAGCAACACATTTGAAAGTCTTAGAACATGTTTAATATGTCAGCATCTTATATACAATGTTAAGGTTAAGATATTTATGGTTTCAGTTTTCTGCTGTAAACTTTCTTTTACTTTTTTACCACTCAAAAGATATATATTTTTGGAGAGATTAGTTGGCCAATCAAAGTTTCAAACTCACAACGTCCTTCCTCAGAAGTGGGAACATTGACCAGTCACCCCTTGTGCACCCACTTATTTCAGCTCGATAGTTTCAATCCATCTTAACAAACTAATGCTGATGTAGAGAGGATTGAGTCATGAACCTAATTTAAAAGGTGCTTTTAATCATTGGTTTACTGCCTGTCTGTCCCAACCCCCAACCACGACCACCCTGCTTTGTCTAACCAGCTCTTAATCACAAAGAAAATGGCTTTGTGTTTCCTGGTTTATTCTTGTGACATTATTCAAGGATAAATACTGTTCATAATTATTGTGCCTACATTCTGCACCTCAAACTAGCCTCTTGCTGCTCATGATTACCGGTGTATTACGATCTGTGTCACTTTAAATGTCTCACTGGCCTCGTATGGCACTAAACAACTCCTGCTGCCCTCAGCCACCCCCCTGAAGGGGCCCTTTATAGCCCCATGCCCACTCACAATCATGCTGCTATTACAAAAGGTTACCCAGAGGAAAGCTGGTCATAAACCTGAGGTGAACCGGCAACATATAAAGGTGCCTTATACTATAGACAAATGCATTTTACTCCTGATACAATCTCTGTGTGATATAAGGGAAACAGACAAGAAGGGCCCTCAAAGAATGCATTAGTTTTATATAGCAAAGTCGATTTACTGTTTTGTGCATTATTCATTCACAACACACTGTGGTGTAAGCTACTTCTGAAGCTACAACTGCAGGCAGATGAAAGCTTGGTTTCCAATCTGCACCAGCATTGCAATTAAATTTGCGATGTATGTTTAAAAAGTAGGATTCTGTTAAAAGTCTACATTGTAAACAACTCCAGAAGCAATCACATTTAAACAAAATATAAACTAATACAACAATCACATACGTTTCAGAACATTTACTTTTTTTTGCAAGAGGCACTATATTAGCCTTTGCGATTTGATAATTGCCCCAGCTCAAATTGCGATTTTGATTTGATTGTGCATTGTGCAGCACAATGTACACCGCATTTACACAAAGTGAGTAACAGGACTCGTTAAAAGAATGTATGCCACTAACCATCAGGCCTGTGGCAAATGCTCTAGAAAAAGAGTTTTCTCAAACCCTCAACATGTGGTAATGTCTCAGCTTTGCATCATTCATACTTTAAAATTAAAACCCACTATAATGAACAACAAGATGACTACAATGCAATATATAGTACAGAGTGCCATCTGTGACAATATTTACCCTGTATACACCAAATCAAATAATCAACTAATTAGACTGGCGTCAGACACTATTTAAACAAACTGAGGAGGAAGAGGAACTGTGAGGAGTGTGGAGGAGACAGGATTCAGAGAGAAGTCACAGCGGCAGATTCATTACAGCAGTGATATAGAGCTGGGACTTTTGCTGATGGTGCAGTCCTGAGCAGCCAAGCGCCAAACTGAGCCACTGCTGCTCAGCTAGAGTAAGCGACGCGTTATACTGCACTGTAAAGAGAAGACATAACCAACCTGAGGAGAGGAGTCAGACAGTAAAATACTGTGGAGAAGTGTGAGAGAAGAATACTGTAGTGAAGAGATAAAATATACATGAAAATACAGCTCGCTCAGGAAAACTTTTAGGAAAAAAATGACAGGTTCACTCTCCTGCGGCAGTGCCTTACAGTGATGACAAACTTACTTAGCTGTGTTATAAAGACGCTGAAGCAGAGTGCAGTCATGAGGGAGAAGATGAGAAGACACAAGCAATATATAAAACATAAATAAGTGACTGATCTCACAGTGGGGAAATTCACTTGTTTCTTGATGAATATTAACATCTTTGATCATTACAAGATCTGTTTTACAGTTTGTTCATGTTTGACCTGTAATATGCATGCAAACAGATGTCCAATATATGGAAAAAATGATTGTTTATTAAAAAATAATAATAATAATAATACATTGTCAGCTATATAGTATGAAAGATTATGACATTAGAAGCATATATAAATGCTATATATGACTTGTACAAGTAGTGATATTAATGGTATTACATTCAAGAGCAGTCATGTCCAAGGAACCATGGACATCTCAATTAAACACTTGACACCAAGAGATTACTTCACCACTCAATCCTTTGTGCATTAATTCCAAAGACAGAAAGACCTGTCATTGTCTATGGCTGGAAGGAAGATTCACTGGTTTACGTGTGATTGTACCGTATAAAAAAATGTGTTGAGTGTGCAGTATTAGTAATACAGTAGGATGTGGTATCAGAGTCATATAGAAAACTATAATTATCTAAATGAAAGCTGTAGATGTGTGTATGCTAATAGACTTCTCATTAAGGCACCTGCCAAACAGTTAAATACACTGTAATGAGGGCGTTTACAATGCCCAGCCACAAACATTGTGTAGTGTGCTGCACTATAGGCTACAGGCTGCTGTGGTTAGCACTGATGGCTGTGCAATGCAGTAAATTAGCAGCATGTCACAGAAACCATGTGGACGGCTGACAAGTGACTGATGACTGTGTTCTATGACTTTCATATTTAACCTTCATGTATTTCCTCTTGACTTTAAAAAATCAAAACTCAAATGTGTGTTTTGGAAGTTAGTTTCTTAGTAAGTTGGTATAATTATTCAGAAAGTAATTTGCATTCTCATTCAAGAAGAAAATTTACTGTAGTAATTAGCCCCGGAGCAGTTTACAAAATAAATGTGTTTCCACACATAGAATTAGCGGTAGCGTTATAGATGGTTATGTGGTTTGTTATAAAGATTACTTAAAACATAATTGACCATGGCTTATAAAAGTCAGTTGAGGCAAAAATGTTCTTATTTTGTACATTGTGTAAAGCTTAACAGACTGAACTATAGATCCAAAAATAAGGTTCACATGCTCCGGTGTAGTAATCTCTCTAATCACTCTAATAATACATAATAAAACTTACATTTTCAACGTCAACTCTCCATCCCAAAACATTGACGAGTGTTGCTTCTGTTGTCATGGCGATCCCATAACCTTTGAAAGCACATCGCATTAGAAAAGGTCATTGGAAAGGGGGCGTGTGATGCTTTTACTATCCCCCATATTTTTCCATCCTTTCCACACATAAGATACCACGCAAACTGCAACTTTCTAAGGCAATACACTCCTAATCTCAAATAACAACATGCTTGAAATAGCTGTGTCAAAGCCAGGTTTTTTCAATGGCAGACACTCAGATATCTAAAAGCAATCATAATCCTGACAGGTGGATCACTGAAGCGTCCATGTGTGGTAAAGGAAGGTTTGATGAGATGTAAAATAAGTATGGATTTTTAGTGGGTCGAACGTATCAAGTACTGCAATTAACCAGACACAGGGCTCTGAAAAAGGGAGCTCTGAGGAGGGCTCTTGTGCAGCAGTCTGCTGTGAATGACAGGAGGGATGTGTGAGTGGGAGCATGAGGAAGACAGGCACGGGCAAGACACATGGAGATGAAGAGGAGGAAATGAGTTACTACTACTAATTAGGCTCTACAAATAGTACCATGTATAGAGAATTTATATGGAATGTTAAAATATGCAATAATTGTACATTTTTGAAAACAGCTATTCTTTAAAATGTTTTTTTTTTTTTTTGTTTTTTTTTTTTTTTTAACTATCCATAGGGTTTCATAGCAATTAACAATAAAAAACAAAAAAAAAACAACTTTGATTTTCCGAATGGTGAAAATGGCATCTATATATATATATATTATAATTTCATACTATTAATACAAAACAAAAATAGAGCAATACACCAACAACAGCACAAATCAGGTCACAAATCAATATGTTTGCCAGTAAAAGCCCAGATGTAAAGGTTGAGGTTGGATAGAGTGTTCAACCCATGGTAATATACAAATCACTGCACAAAAAAACAAGAATTGCTGTGTTGATTGACTGTAGAAGGAATAAAATAGGATATAAATGTGTTTTAATGCATACAGCCAAAGCTTTATGTCTGCGTCAATCATTTCTCAAAGGAAAAGCAGAGTGAAATAATTACAGAAACGCACATTTGCATAATATGTGCTAAAGTACCCTTACTGCAGTACTGTCTGGGGACAGACAAAGGATTAACTCCACAAGTGAACCACACATCTAATTTCTAACCTTATATATAACCGTGAGGAATTAAATATAAGGATATATGGTTGGTGATTATTGTCGGCTTATTTTACACAACGAAATCAAATAAAAATGATTCAATTGCCTTTGTCCAACAAGCCTGCATTGTGTGTTCACTGCGGTTAACATGCTAACACCTTGGCTTCCATGACTTTCCTGTAGCACATGTCCACATTTGATAAGCCATAAGAATATAGAAGCATTGTTTGAGCACGTGTGCAGGCACCTCTCTGCGTCTTTGTTGTCGCTCCGGCTGCACATGTGGCTATTACAGCAGCCATTTGTCTGTGGCACTTTACTTTATTTCTCTCCTCCCCCCACCCTGATGCAGACAGGTTTTATAGCGTATAGACATCCCAGGGGAATTCGTGCATACACATTCACACATTGCCTTGAATGTCCCGTGTCACCCACCTCGAAAGAGATGGGGCATTCCTGCACACCCTGAAATAGAAAGCAATGCAAATGGACAGTATGGACACCTAGCTAACCATAATTTATGACTCGTGAGTGTTAGCGTAATGTAATTAGATTTAGAGCCAGACCTTACATGCAGCACAGCGGTTATTGTTAAAGTTGAAACTGCTATGTCTTTTTGCACATGTAATTAATCTCTAACGGCATCATCCTTGTGCGTGTCCTTGTGTGCTTCAGAGTTCCCACTGTGGGCCAGTATAGATGTACAGTCAATGTGTCAACGCAGGATACAAAGATTAATCAAGTGCTTTTTCATGAGATAAAGTTTACATTCTTTTTCATTCTGAATGACTACGATGGCCAATATAAGTAGTTTTACACCACAAAAGAGTTGCCCTAAGAATACTGGGCGCTTATATAGAATATATGGAAAGATAATTAATTGAATCTCTGCAACTTAAAGCCTATTGGTTGCAGCAGAACATATATATTTACAGTTAGAGGTGGGAGATATAACTGAAAACATTATAATATCACAATTGCTTGTATTAGATATATGCAAAATTAGAATATTGTGTAGTCTTTTTCATGTTTTGTATGAGAGTTGAACCTTAATCACAACATTACTAATACATTTTGTCATATTTCTCATGTAATAATGGACAAAACACCAACTGAGCCATTGCCGCTCCAAATGTGTGTATGCAGACTCTGCTCAGAAGGGTTGAACATAAACCTCTCTAAGCTAAGAAGCAAGAGCACTAACCACTCTGCAACTGCACAAATCCTAACATGGCAACCGTTTATGCTAAGCTTGACTCAGTTTCCTCCTCCCCTCATTGTTACTGGTACAAAGGAATCTGAAATAGCTCTGCAATAAGCTCCTCTATCCTAGCACAACATAAAAGCCGGAGGAGTGGTGACAAATCACTAAACTGTGGTGTTTGAAGTGAAAACGCTGCAAACCAGAGGGATTCCACTGAGGCACGTTTGGAAACTTTATCCTCAAAATAGTCTTGTTCACTGGCTGCACAGTTGCCTGATGATATGCACTGATTATTTCAGCTTCACAGCGAGAGACTGTCAACAATCACAGCTTCTCTGCAGCAAAATATAGCAGGTACATCAGTTACTGCCTCAGTGTGTTTGACTCAAGTTTAAGTTCAGAATATCTTTGCATAGCCTCTAGTTTAGCTGGGACAACATATCTACAGCAGTCACAAGATGGGAGAACAGAATCCTACTTGCAATTAAATATTTCCCCCAAAACCATGCAGCCCTGTTGACAAATGGTTAAATTGTATGATGATGTCAAATTTTATTTCAGTGTAGTGATACTGCACAGTTGGCACATCTCTGAACACAATCATTATCATATCAACTGGACTGACATGGAAAAAAACAAACAGAAAGTACACTGTAGTTTGTAGGTCATTTTAGTACATTTTCCAGAATTCCTTTAACTAAACCAGTTTAAAATGTCTCCCTACATGTCACCTGTAATACAGTTAATGAAAGTAGGCTGAGGTGATCAATCTCAGCCCTGTACAGGCAGCACGTCAGCGCAATACATCTGTCTAAATCAGCACCTGTCTCTAGCCCATTCCTCTACCCACTCTGGTGGCGGAGGCTCTTTGCACCCCAGGGGACCCATTTAAAGCCAGGCAAGGGAGACTGTAACAGGATTTCAACTGGATTTCAGGTCAGAGCCTGTGGTCAAAGCTAAGCGAATAAAGAGGATGGAAAAAATCTGATCACAGGCAATAAAAGCTAATTATTTCCATATTGTGAGCAAGAGAGCTATGAAATTGTCAAAATGTCACAATATCACAATAATAGGATTCATCTCAGCCTGTGCACACACTTCAATTTGTCTATCAACAAATCCACACCACTACTGCAATGGACTACACTATAAAAAAAACCAGGAGAGTTTGTATCTACAAGTAAATAGGCTGTAATTGTAGCAGTTTAATAATTGAATGAATGAATAAGACTAAAGCTACAGTGAATCACAAGGATGCAAAAACTTTGGGACAGTTCCAAACCCAGATAAAAGTAAAGAGTTGTATCAGGAGAGACATCTGTTGCTGAAAAACTGATGCCAAATAAAATTTATATTGCTACATTACAATGATGATTTGCAATGGCAATTTCAAAATAGATCCAATCCAAGTTTATTTGTTTAGCATATTTTATAAACAGGATACTTTGCAAAGTGCTGTCATAATAACATTTAAAACTCTATTTTTCAGTCAGCTTTTCTGACTGACAGAAATGAACCTAATAGTATTCATTCAGTTTAATAAAAAATGAACAGCTTCTGATTTTTATGCAAATGTTATAACACAAAAAATAATTTCCTGTTTCATTTTGCAAGCTAAAATAATAAAACTACATCACACATGGATCTATACTAATTCTGAATGCATATGAACGCCACCTACACAAAAGCGCCCAGTCATAATTATTCTCTAGCACGCAGCAGCAGACACAAAGAAAACCCTTACTGAACGTGAACAAAATATCACCATTTCAGATTCAACTTGTAGGTGTAATTTCCCCGCCTTTGTCTTTGATTTATTTGCAGGAGATTCATTTAGATTACTGTCGAGATAGAACGGACAAACGTGTGGAGGAAATGAAGAGTGCGATAAGTTCAAATCACAACAAAAGACATTAGTGGCGTCTGGTCTGCTGCAGTCTGGGGGAGTTGAGACAATGAGCTAAGGCTATTTACTGTTTATGAGCTCGCGCTGTGCCTTATAGTTATAGCATCCAGACAAGAGCGTCACGGATGAAGAGCGGACAGCCTGTTTGTCTCTATGACCACATTTTGCTGGTTGCCTGGTGGTAGCTGGTGCACTGTTTATTAGCAAAGCCCCTCCACCCACAATACTCCTCCTGTCGCATAGAGAGGGTTAACTCTTGCGTGGCTGGCAGGAACTGTAAAAAGAGGGGACAAAGAGAGAATGGATGAGGAGTTTAAAAAATAAATCTTCTTTTGGAGCAGTTAAAAGAGCCCGCCAGACATAAAGATGGTGTGTGGGTGCCTAGACAAAGAAATGGCTAAGGGCTGAGTCAGGGTTTTTTAGTTATTTCAGGAAATGGTAATAGAAAAGAATGGTACTAGTGAGGAAATGCAAGGTGCAGAGGAGATGGGTTGCAGGATTATAGTTAGTATTGAAATGTGGGGATGGCGATGCATAATGTTAAACTCACAAACGTCAAGGGACAAAGGGGGAGGGGCCAGTAAGAGGTGAGGAGAGGAGACAAATGAGGGGGTTTCTGAGGTGCCATGGTGATGCTCAGGCTATTTAGCCAGATAGATTTACATTTATATATATATATATATATATATATATATATATATATATATATATATATATATATATATATATATATATATATATATATATATATATATATATATATATATATATATATATATATATATATATATATATAGTAGTTTTGCATATTGGTTTGAATCTTTACAGGTTCTTGCTCCCCGTTGCTATGGTGTTACATTTGGTGTTAAATTGGTGCTATCTGTGTACTGAATTATACAATAAGCAATTTCCTAGTTGATCAATAACATTAACCTTATCTAAATCTAGATAATAGTACAACATCAGGCATCTTAAAATGCTTGTCGGTATAAATATAGAATGGCACACAACAAACCTGACCCTTAGTAGTGTGCTTTGTTCTCAAGATGACTGAGCTGTTAAAATATGAGTGCAGAAAAAACAGCAAAAACAACCAAAATAGAAACATGGGTGCATTCCTTTCACAATTATTCAGCCCTGGTGCCCAGTAAAATGATTATGCAAATGTTTTGGGGAAGCCATGACAGTGAGGAAAGCTCAAAGAGAGTGTGCCGGATGGGACGGAGAGCTCCTTCGGGGAATATAAGAAGAGAACCTTTTAGTTGCACAGTTGCTGTTGCTTGGGGATATGACATGCACTCACTGTGTTGGATACTATTTTTGTGAACAAGAAAAAACAATGAGTAGATGTGTTAAATATTAATGATGCAGCTTTAGTCAGAGTTTCCGGGGCTTTTTCAGGGAGACTTTCAGGGAGAACTCAAAGCTGGGTTGACTACAGTTCATTATGTATGGCAGTTGCCTCATAGTAAAAACAAATATGCAGAGTAATGCAAATACACAAACAAGTGTGGTATTTTTAGACTATTTGATCTTAACTGAACCAACTGTAACTTAATTTGTTATTCAGTATACAGTAATTCTTAGATAAGGGGACAACAAAGAGTGAATGAGCAATGAACTTGCATGATAAAATACATTTACAACAGTTTGTGCTACAGAAGACTTTTACCAAATTCAAGAAGCATCACTCTGGAATTTCCAAAATCTACACAACTTACTGATGTGTTAAATGGGCCAAGGATTAAAATGGCAGCATTATAAATACTCCATATTACAATTTACATTATTTTGATTCAGACTGTCTGATGTGAAGCTGGGGTCATAGGAGTTTGAACAAAAAAATGTTCTGAATTTAAACAAAGATAAACTATACTGAATACCATCGCTTACATATTTATTTGTTTCATAAATTGGTGAGAGATAGAACAAAACTAAACAGTAGTACTAATAACTACTATGTAACTACAACAACAATTTCCAAATTACCATTGGACTAAAAAAGAGTGTCCATATACAGTAGTAATAGCCACTAGGCCAATTGTCCATGTCTGTCAGTTGCCCCTGTAATCCTGGCTCAGACTGCAAGTGGGCGGAGCTACAACTCCAGCTCGCTGCCACCCTCCAGACAAAGGCAGCAGCGTAACTGTGTTTCCATGACACTTTTCCCACTGTATTCTCACATATGCACCGACACACGCGGGGGTAGTAAAACCAGAGGAACAAGTCTATTAATAGATTCTAATCAGCGCTAATCACAACACGAAGCAGCCAGCACCAACCAGATGAATAACCCCTATTATTCACTTTGTGGCCCTTAATCATAGTAAACATTTGGTTTAGCATACGCAGAGTGCTGTGAAAAGTCTGTATCTGTAACCAAAAAACACAATTGCTTATAATAAATGAGACCTCTGCCAAGGCATCGGTCCTATATATGTCGCAATGGTAATATCGAATAGGTTCTCCATTTAAACTTAACTAAATATTAATTTCAGCAAGAATCAATACTGTTTTGTTTTTTGTTTTTATTAAATAGGGTATTTTCTGAATGTTTTTTACAATGGTTCTGTCAGAATTAGTACAAGGCCACAAAGTAATATTAAACATAATACTACACTACAACTTTTGCATGTAAACTAACATTAGATTCATCACTGTGGTATTAAAATCTGCTACTACTACTAACTTACTAACTTAACAAATGAATGAAGAGTATTTTTCACATCCCTAAATGTTTTTTCCCCTTCAGCTCAGTATAGTAGGTATTGTATCAAGCTGACACACTTTTTGCACCTTCCTCCTTTGCTCCTGTCTTGGTTGTGTCCTACTGAACCAATTTGAAGGTCATATACGGATGCGGTACACTCTTGGGCTTTGTGACAAACTATCCCACCTGCTCAAAACACAAAATACACACAAACAAACACACACAAACACACCCATTTCTACACAGTGATTTTGCCGCTCCATTGATCGCTGTCCAGCCTTTGCAGAGGTCAGATATAATGAATCAATCACACATGCATCAGCAGCACCTACAACAGCAGCTGCAGCACAAGCCAAGGCTGACACCCCCAGTGCCCCGCGATGCAGAGTCAACCTTTACATTAACACTGGAGGGATTAGCAAGATGGACTGGTCTGGAGAGTGGCAGGAGATGCACAACTAAAATTCACTTGTATACAAACTTTTTTTTTTTTTTTTACAAGATGGTGCTTGAGTTGAAGTTATTAGTTCTGCAGCATGGTTAACAAATGTAGATCACAAGGCTCTGTGTAACTCAGAAGGAAAGACTATCTAACCATTTATCTCTGACTACCACTACTATGTTTTAAAAGAAAAGAGGTGCACATTTCATAGCCTATATCTTTCTTTGTCTATGCCTAAAAGTTTTCCTGTAGAGGTTATGTAAATCCATGAGTTTTGCAACAAAGGATGCATCACCAAATCATACCTGGAAGCTGTTGCATGCTGATACACCCCATGTTTGCAGGCACTAGACAAGCATTTACATCAGTAGTATGATGGCAATATTAACATAAATGAATGATCTGCCTGACTATCCTTTATTCACTGTGGTCATTTTATTTTCGCAATGCATCCGATATACATTTCTCAGGTAAATTTACTCAGTTAATAGTCATCCTCCCTTATGTCCTAGATGTAGCCTAGATAAACAAAAAAAAAAAACTTCATCTAAAAACTATCTGAGGTTTGAAAGCACATGCCATAGACGACCTTAATCTGAGTGACCAGCAGCAGACACCAATCAATGTGTCCAGGAGACAGCCCTGTTGCCCTTTATGTGCTCCTCTCATCTCTCTGATCCGCACCTCCTTCCTGTCCTCTCCGCTTCTGTCTGTCCCTTTAGCAGCGGGAAAGGTGAGGCAGAGGACATGTGACAGCCCGCACAAGCCACTAATGGGTCTTTGTGCGCAAGAAGTGGAAACCTAACCCTTCTCGTGCTAACCTGAAAAACTGTGTAAACAAGTTGGGACAAAATGGCTGCATCTTCAAGAAATCTAGGGTAATGATGGCTCAGATATATTTATTTTGTGGAGTGCGTAAACATACCAGGCTTCTGTTATAACGTACAGTTCACTTTACAAGGTTTTTATCGTCTTATTGGTCACCTTAGAGCGCAGTGGATCATGCTGAGTTCACGTCTAAGCCTACATAATCTAAGCCCGAATCATTAGCATCTCCCATTGAGACTTGACCCACAGCATCAATCACAGCGCAACCTGCTCTCCATCCGCCTCACATCACCCTCCACCTGCGCACTTACGTCCATTTAACGCGCTCCTGCTGATGGTCAGGTTCGTGAAAAATAAATAAACAAATAAAAACTACATTTCATTTTGCTCAAAATCTTTGAAGCAACGTGGTAAAGCGTCAACAACAACAACAAAGCGTGGTCTGTACGCCAATGGTCCATGTTGTATCATATGTGCGCAAAATAACAACATGCCATAGTTTGAAATTAGTAAATCTTGATCATAAAAAAGTATGACGTACCTATGGCGTTTGCAGGCGCTGATTCACAGGTTCACTGTCGGTCAAATGCAGCGTGCGTCTTCACAGCACACGGCTCTGCGCACGGCTCTGGCGCACGGCTTTGGCGCTGACTGTGGTGCACGGCTCTGGCGCTGACTGTGGCCGGGCTGAGAGTGATACGACGCGGGAGAGGAGAGAGAGATGCTGCGGACAGAAGGAGGGAGAGGGAGGAGGAGTGATGCTGATGCTGCAGCCGACACCTGGCAGGGTTTTCTCAGGGAACACACGCGCGTCAGGAGGTGAAACCACAAGGGCTGCAGCGCCCTCTAGTGCACCTTCCACTTGACAATAAGTCTGGACGTGGCGTGTCACCTGCACGATTCCATGGAAATAGAAAGTATGTCTTTTGTCTCCATGCAGACATCATCATCATCATCATCATCATCATCATCATCATCATCATCATCATCATCATCATCATCATCATTATTATTATTATTATTATTATTATTATTATTATTATTATTATTATTATTATTATTATTTTAAATGCTGTGGAATATTATAGCCAAAGGAATTCAATGGAAACGAGCAGAAGTCAGGTGTGAGAAGATGCAAGAGCTCTGCAACTGTGCAATAAAAAAAAAAAAAAAATAAAAAAAAAAACTTGACTAAAAAGTTACATACAGTGGCTTTAAATAGCTCATATAAATCATGAATAAAGACTTAATTCACAGTGAACAGATTATTAAGAAGGACTCCGCCTTAGTACTAGCCTACCTTTTAAAGTGTTACTCTTAATTTAGGCCTAACTCCTAATCCTAACCTCTGAATTGTGAATTGTTACTAAGATTGAATCATTACATGTTCATTCTGAGTTAAGTCTTAAAGTGCAGTTTTTTAGCCAAGGAAAAATAACACCTTGGAATCCTGATGAATTCTAATGTTTGCCAAAAAGCAACAAATCACATTCACCAAACACTGGTGAATTCTGAGCACACAGTTTTAGATGGTCATCCCAACTAGACTTTTATTATTGATATACATCACCATTTGAATTCACTTCAGATGTAAACACAAATATCTGAAAGACATTAATAGAGTATCTGAATTGCCCAGAGTTCAC
Source organism: Periophthalmus magnuspinnatus (assembly GCF_009829125.3). Classification (NCBI taxonomy): domain Eukaryota; kingdom Metazoa; phylum Chordata; class Actinopteri; order Gobiiformes; family Gobiidae; genus Periophthalmus; species Periophthalmus magnuspinnatus. The sequence goes on along the minus strand of NC_047139.1, from coordinate 30,080,301 downwards.
TGTAAAACACACAGTAGACCTGTACACTCCATTGTATTGAAATTCCCCCTATTTTCACTCCACTTGTAACTTTTAACCAAATATTCCTATAAAACAATAATTAATGAGGCAACATGACAAAGAAATGCACAGACAGCAATTTTCCTCCCTGAGAAGAAAATGATCAGGAAAGTAAATGTACAATAGAAGCACGTGTTCAATCAGCAGAAGTCCATATACAGCGAGGCTAATAAGCAAACACACACTGCATGAGGCACCTGCTAATTTACAAATAATTTACCCAAACAAATATAAACAGTATCTACATGTTTTATATGATACATTCCCTTATTTCACATTACATTCACTTCACTTTTGAAATGAATTTGTTTCATTGCAAATGTGTTCTAAATTATATGTAGGAAAGAGTAGGCGTATATTTGCCCTTTTGAAATGAGTTAGTCATCATTTAATCATTTAATAACTATTCCCCCTTGAAAAGTTGCTGCATCTCAAGGAGCTTTCCAATAATACATTCACATTATAATTGACAAATAACTCTTCAGACACACGTGGCCAAAGAAGACACCCAAATTGTAAAAAAAAAAGAAAGAGAAAGCAAACCCCAAAACAATACCATAAGCAACAAAGCAAAGAGACAGCACTGTAAAGTCTTCTACTTTCTAAAATATAATACTCAACAGTTTTATATGGGTTCAGTTTCATTGTGTAACAAATTGACCTCACAGCTGCTTTTTCTGTATTTTACACATTAAGACATTAATATCAGAATACTAACGTTTGCAGATACTCAATGATCATTCAAGATAAGTTTAAATATTTATATTATATTATATGTTGCTTTGACAATGAAAATGTCAACTATTAAAGTAATCATGACTGCCAAGTCTAAATGTTAACTGTCATAAAAAAAAGTTACTTAGACTACTAAATTAGACAAATAGAGGCCTTACATGCAGCTCTATGGCATTTTCCCAAACACAGCGGACAGTCTGACCTGGGACGGGGCCAGGGTAACGACAGCTCCTCTGACAGCTGTGGAGTGTTGCAGTAGATTGTGCAATTGATCAGGACGATTAAAGCAGCATTTCAACACATCGGCTTACATAAGATTGGCACACATTCAACATTTCCCTTTATGTACCAATCCATAGTATGTATGAAGAGGATTATGCAATAATGATATGTTGATCACGTTAGAGAGAAAAATTCTCTCACTTAAACCTCCATCACACCAAACTAGATTTTGTGATATGAGTAATGCCCCCTGATTCGGATGGAAAAGGTAACTTCTAGGCTCTGACGTCAAACATTTGTAACAAGGGAACAAACCAGGGTTCCTTATCAGGTGAACAGGTGAATGAACCTTGAGATTTATCTCATCACATCTTGGGCCCTATTAAGTCCATTTGAACAGTTATTTCTGTGTTTTCATATCCTCAGTCCTCATCTTCCAGTCCATCTGTGCTATTGTGAAGGAAAGATTGTTTTTCTCGAGCCATTGAGTCCAGTTCACGATCAGGCTTAAGACTGTGCATTTCAGCATCGGGAGAAGAGCGGTTTATTTCAGCTTCAGCACTGTGATGGATGCCATAGAAGAAATAAATGGCCATACCTTCAACAGAGAAACAGAAAAATGTCACATTATGAAAGCTGCACATAAATAATACAATCTCTCTCACCTATAGCCATCCATATAGAAAACCGTATCCAGGTGCCAGAGTCCAACTGCATCATCAAGTAGACATTAACAAACATGCTAATAACAGGAATAAAGGGTAAGAAGGGAACCTGAGGAGGAAAACAAGAGACAGGCAATTAGATGATCAACCATTAGTAAATAAACTACATGAAATATAGAAGAGAAAGACTGAAACCTTGAAAGAGAGTTTGGTCTTGCTCTCTGGTTGCCTCCAGATGACAAAGACCAACAGCAAACACACGATGAAGATGACGCTGAGGATGGAGAGGTTCCACAGGGCAATGCCACCCTGAACTGCCAGGACACTGAAGGCCAGGATCAACACTCCTGAAAGTGGACATAATGTCACACCTGACTGTTCCTGGTTTATATTATCATGTGTGAATAAGGCTTTACCTAACAGGGACACAATGACATTGACAATATGTCCGGACAGTGCGGATGGCTCTGGGTTGTCTGGAAACATGATGCTTTTGAAGCTGAGCCTCTCCTCCACCCCTGGGAGCATGCCCATGCTGGGGATACTAATGCCGTCTATTAGATCCATGTCCTCATGAGTGTTGGCCATCTCGTAAGCCAAAGGGGGCTGCTCGGGCTGGTACCTGATACACATGTGTGACTTGGGTCTGATACAATGCTAATGTGGAAACAAATATTTTATAACTACTAAGACTCTAAAACCATACAACAGATAATGTACACACGATTTACTGGCAAAACATTAAAACTGTATTTAGTGTATATTTTACTGTATTATTTTGCTCAGGTGTAGCCATTACAACAATAAATGCTATATATTTTTGGTTGATTCACCACCATCACAGGGAATAGGGGCTTTGTGACACATTGGGCATTGGGCCGTTTGCCACAGGTCTGCTTAGTAGAAACAACAGCTTTAAACATAAATAAAGAACTGTGTCTAAAACAGAAAGAGATAATGATCATAGTGTTGCTATAAAATCACCTTAAAAGGAAGCAGTGTAACTGAAAGTCAACCACCAATGAGGGCACACTGACCTCAGCACCAGGACACAGGCAGCCACCAGAGTGTAGGCCAACAGTGTGCCAATGGACATGAGATCCACCAAGTCCTTCAGGTCAAACAGGAAGGCCATGATAGCTGGGGAACAGATACATAAAGGACAGTTTGGACAACTTGAGGGTCACATGACATATAACAGTTTAAAGTCCACATCCTCTCACAGACATTTCTTTGTTTCTTTACTTAAGTTGTTTTTCCCCCTGTTTTCTTATGACATAAATAGTCTTTTGTGCATGCAGGTTATACCAGGACGTGCCTGTAGTCCTTTTAACCTAAACCTTCGTCTTTGTGTGCCCCATCGCCACTTCCTCTTTAGAGGTGGACATGCATTTTTTTGTCTTACCAGACATCACACCAGCGGCAACAGTGGAGGTAATGGGGGCTTTCCTCTCGCTGACGTGGGCCAGGAAGGAGAAGAGCAGACCGTCCCTCGCCATGGCAAAGATTATACGGGGCAGGGGGAACATGGAACCCAACAGACTGAGGGAGTGTGCGGATCAAGTGTCAAGTTGGGGCAACAGTAAAGGTTGAACAAAGGCATTGTAAAAAGACCAAATAAAATATTGTTTGACGACCATAGTTGACAGCTGAATTTATGTGAGTCAACATTTAGAAAGCATGATGCCAGACAGAAAGTCGTGAGTTTCAGTGGAACATGCATTTATTATCTTTCATGCCATTATTTCTGTTTAGTCCTGATAGTATTTCCCACAAATGTGAAATTCCCAAACATCCAGAGTCTGCAGCACCAAAGTACTGTAGAATAGTATGGAGTTTGGTAGTGGGAGATAAAGTGGCAGTTAGGCAAATGTGTGTGGTTATGACTAGTGTCTCATTGGAGGAAATAACTGAAAACCTTCACAATTGTGTTTTACTCAAATTCACTGCCAGTTTACCACTGATCTGTGTAAGGCATGTCTATGGGTTAATGATAAGGCAATATGACCCAGAATAGGCAAAGCTGTTAAATTAAATCAATAATGTAATATAATAATAAAAATAAATAAATAATAGAAATTATGCTACATCCAGTGTATTACTTTTTTAATGGCATATCTATGATGTGTTGTCTGTTGTATGTTTCTATTTATTACAGCTCTATGCTCAAACACAGATCTCTTCTATTGGTCAGCCTCTGTTATGCTCTGAGCGAGTTAAAGGTAGATTCAACCAGTCATAGTGAAATGTGCATTGTCAGAAGAAGCAGATGTCTTAATTCACCTCTTACGCAATATATAATATAGAACTAAATTTACAAGAATTGTGAAAAAGACTAAATTATGTTCTGGGTCCTAAAAGATAGTGAATATTCTTTTTTTGACACGTTGCCAGCGCCTCCTGTGTGCTAGCCTGTATTGATGTGTGTCTATTCATTTGTAAAACCACAGTATTTTGTAACTCAGCACATGCAAAGCAGTGGTCATGTTAGGCAGGCATGTTAGTCTCACCTGCCCCTGCACCTGAGGTGAGGGTTGCAGTTAGTGGGATTTTGGTGCTGGGGCTGATGTACGCCATGAACTTGAACAGCAGCCCATCGTCAGCCATAGCCCAGAGCACTCGAGGCATGGGGAACATAGCACCTAACAGGCTAGCAGGGGAAACCAGGAAACGTGTGGCATCATTTATTAGTGAAGAGAATTAGTGAAACATGCACATTTAATTTACCTACAATACTGGGCAAAAGACTGACAACAGCAAAAAATATACATATATATAAAACCATATGCTCATTTTGCACAGTGCTGTATATAAAAACACACTATCAAGATGAGGTTATAATATTAGCAGTAGGTCATAGTCATTGTAGTTATGTGTAAACTTACCTTGTAGACAAAGCACAGAGTGAACCCACAGCTACAGCGTACTTGGCCCCTCCCCATCCCACGTAGTTGAAAGCTACAGGCAGAGGGCTGTTGCTGTCCAGTAGGTAGTAAGGCATCATCATGGTGAGAGCAGCAGAGACACCAAAATAGGCCACAAAACAGATGAGTAAAGATGACACTATGCCAATGGGGATGGCTCGCTGGGGGTTCTTCACCTCCTCACCTGTAAAGACAGTATATGTGTTAGTACACGGACATGTATGGAGTCAGAGGACATTAGCATTTTGAAAAACATACATTATGAGTGAATATCACTCTGACAAATATAGTTATTTTTTAGGTGAATTCAAGACATTTTTTTAATCTTCCCACAAAGTTGGGAATGAGGTGCAAACTCTAAGAGACCAAGGAAATATCTGATGTTTTAAGTGCCAAATGCAAAACATGTGCAAATCAAATATATCTTTTACTTGTCACAATTGTAAAGCTAATTTATTCTTAATTACAAAAAAACAAACAAAAAAACCCAAGTTGTTTATGTTATAATTTGGTGTTTTGTTTCTCTAATCAGAAAGCAGAATGAGCCTCACATGAGTCTCTCATTTGGGTTGCCATGTTCAAAGCTGAAATCGAGTTGATTTAAACCTAAAACGACTCTCTCTGATCTGAATTGTCACTACCTAAACCCCAGCAGTGATTGTAGTTCTTTTAAGAGGTTTAAGAGGTTAAACACGTTTCTTTTAATTGTAGAATTTACATAAAGTCTCAAAGTGTTGTTTAGGTTCAAATTATCTCTCGGCCACATTATCAGTCAGTGCCTTGGCATTCTTCCAATAGCTCTGCAAAAACAGATGCATTTGAGGAACATTCTGCAGTGTATTTGCAGTAGTTTGGACAAGGAGCTTATTTTTCCCAAAGCCATTCAGCTGCAGGCGATTACGCAACTGCTCCACTTAGACCAACACTCCAGTCTTGTACTAAGATGATGGAGTGTGTAAGCATTTCTGTTTTCCCTCAGTATGCCCATTTATTACACATGACAGGTACTCTGTTTGTGTGTAGCCATTGTAAGCACCGCAGCCTGCGTATATGTATGTCACCCAGCTACATGTGCATGTGATATAATCACTATGGGCTGTTTTGGTTAGTGTGACAGATCTACCCCCCACTCAAACTGAAACTATAATTTCCAGCAAATGTCAGGTTAACCAATGAGACAGCAGGGAAAATGGGGAGGTGAATATCAGGGGTGCAGCCAAAAGTCAAGCTGGAAACAATCAGAGAAATGACTTCTTTAAATGCACTGAGAAGTTAAGTCACAGGTGTAGGTTACAATGGGGTGGGCAAAAACTGAAGCACTACTCGCTGAGTTATATATGAAAAACTCCCCAGGGACTTGTCTGTTTATCATGACCAGTGAATGATTTAGGCCAAATGTATGGTTGTCTTTTTTCTTTCTAACTTATGTAATACTCCTAGATGTTTAGGCATGCTTAGGATATGACAAGTTTAAAAGATCCAGTTACACCTCTCCCCACCCCCAGGGCCAACTCAAGTTGGTGGTTCAACTGTAAGGAGAGAAAGCTACTAGAGCACTAGACTAGAGCAGACTTCTACACACTGACCTGTGGTGGCGATGCAGTCGAATCCCACAAAAGCATAGAAGCAGGTGGCAGCTCCAGACAGGACCCCAGTGAAGCCAAACGGCATGAAGCCCCCAACACCCAACTGTTCTTTGGTTGGCAAGCCATTTGTAAAACTGCAAAGGAAATATAATCAAAAGAGAACTGATGAACAGATTAAGAAGGTTAGTCAGAATGATACCTACATTAGACTTAGTAATTAATTAAGGATTAATTAGAGTATTAAGTAGTTACTGAGCCTGAATAATTCTTCAACTCTTGATTTAGGTCTTTGTGTAATGCTTTATTAGGGCTATTAAAAGTGTTACCCTGTCAAGTAATAAAAAGTGGGAACAAATGTCACATTTACAGTAACTAAACAAATAATTGATTGCATGCGGAATCTTACACAGATAGGATAAAATAAGATTTAAAACATATGAAATGTTTGTGTTTTTGTGTGGCATATCCTTACTTGAAGCTGGAGTTACTTGTATAGTTGTCACTGAGTATTTCATCAGGGTCTATTTGCCAGTTCTTCAAAGTGCCTTTGACCAGTCCAGAGATCACCATGAACAATAGGACCAGGACGTTAACGCATGTGAACACCTTATTGACATTCGCTGACTCTTTGACTCCAAATGCCAGTAAACCTGGAATAGATTAATATGGTAAGAAACAAAACAGGAATGAGAGAAAAACAAATAAATAAAACTGCAAATAAATGAATAACACAAAAAGGAAATCCATTAGGACTAGACAAAGTAATCACATGTTATTACTTGCTTGAAGAGATAATACTAAATCAAATCAATTTGATATTAGATTTGAAATACATTAGGCCTACTGTATACAAAAAATCAGAATATCCTTCATACCTGTAAGTGTGATTATGATGATAACAGCAAACAAGTCAGGGTACTGCGCTAACACACCAGGAGCATTCATGGACATGTATGTGGAGCAGAAGTGCTCGATTCTCTTCCCTATCAACTCATCAAATGTAGCGCTCCATGCACGGGCCACACTGGAGGTGCCTTTAACACAACATATATTTTATGACTAAGAAGATATAAATTGTGAGACCATAGAAATACTAACATGTTTAGTGCCTTACCAATAATATAGGAGAGTATGAGGTTCCAGCCTGTGATGAAGGCCCATAGTTCACCCACTGTCACATAAGAGTACAGATACGCTGAGCCTGTTTTAGGAACCCGAGCGCCAAACTCAGCATAGCACAGACCTGCTAACACTGAAGCTAAAGCTGCTATCAAGAAAGACAGCACGATCGCAGGTCCTGAAAGTTAGAACATGTGAATGTTAGACACGTTTACATGATCAGCCACTACATTATGACCACTGACAGTAGAAGTGTTTTTAAGCTCTCTTACTAGGCACACGACACAAGAGATACACAATTTTATGAGTAAAAGAAAAGAGAATTTTATGAATGAGAGTGCAGTTATCACTCTCTTAAAAGGGGTCTTACAAATACATTATGCAGAACCGGCAACAGTTGGTCCATAAAGAATTGTAAGCTATAGTAATATGTGAGTAAAGAGCCTATTAGACAAGTGGTCATATTACATTTCCGTAATTACCATTAGAAGGCAAGGCAGGTGGCCTGGTCATAACGTTATGCTTGAGGAGAAAATAGCTGAGTAAAGTTAAACCTCCATTAAATATACCTGAGTTTTCCCTGGCTACAGCCCCAGCTAACACATAGACTCCTGCTCCCAGAGTGCTGCCCACGCCGAGGGCCACCAGGTCAAATGTGTTGAGACATCGGGACAGTCGGGACTCCTCTGCATTACAGTTCACCACTTTCACCCTCAGAAGCTGCTTCCCAAAACGCAAGAGCTTTTCCAGTGCCATCAGTGACAGTGAGGCGGGGACAGGAGGGGAAGGGCCAGGGGAGGTGTCGGCCTGGGTTCAGAGTTCAGAAGTCACAGAGGTAAGATTACACACTCCTCTCTCTAGAAGAGACAAAACATGAAGACTGGTGATGGTTTCTGAAAACATTGTACATGATGGCAACAGATGAAATTTAAATCTGTCAACTGGACAAATCGTTGTAGAAGTGACATCCAAGCCGCTTCTTCAGTTCTGGTCAGATTACTGCTGGACACTGCCTTATATCTGTCTGTGGGGAGGGGCTAACTACTCTGAAACTGTAAAGAGCTATTGTCTCCAGTTTCAGCCATACATGATAAATGAATGAAGCCACACTTGTGTATGCTAGTGTGTCGAAAGAAGGGTAGCTAATTTAAGTAAGGTAATATATGCTTTTCTCTCAATATATCACAAAATAAACAATGCATATTCTACATATTTCGGAATATATGTATAATTTGATAATGTTGACAACACAATGAACTTGCTGTTTGACCACAACTATGTAACAATGCATTGTTTTTATTTTTTTCAAAAAATCTTAAAAATCTAAATTGAAATTTCCACTTGCACAAAGTATTGGTCAGAAAGTACATTGAAAATTAAACTACAGCAAGGCCTACTGCTGAAAAATGCAACAAGGAAACAGTAGCTTGTAAAATGAAAGAAACAGGGTCATACAAAACCACTTACGTAACATCATTCAGCTTGACAAAAAACTGGGGATCCATTCAAATGCATTAGTGTTGCCGACACATGTTACATAACAGACACAGAGGAGACTTATGGAAAAGTCCCTGACCAAGGGCCACAACAGAAGAACATCTGGAACAAGCTTACACTTACAATGGGGCAGTTTAAATGGAACAGTCTATAGTTAACTTTGTGCAAATGCATTCAAGCACAATGCGAAACAATCTGCAGCATTACACACAAATAAGGACAGGATCTTTCTCTGTCAGTCAAACACCCCATGCACATTCCTCGTAAGTGAGATCATTGTCAAGATTACACCATCGTCTAAGAGCAGAATACACACTGGACCCGGGACAGAGCATTGGAAAGGGAGTATAAACACGTTAAGTAAGAAGGTCTGACATGTGATGTGCCCTATAGAGCTAAAGGGGGAAAATGACATGGTCTAGTGTTGGTGGCACAGTGACCAGAATAATGGCCACGCTCCAGAATTCAGACATGAGGATGTGAACTCAAAGCTCAAGCCAAGTAAGGAGGTCTGACATGTGATGTGTTCTGACAATTTACCAAAAGAAATGACTTGTCCTTAGTAATGCCTAAAAAGAAATAAAACCAGACGAATAACATTTTGTAACTATAGTGTAAGATATCCTTTTTGTCAATTATCTAAAACAGTTTGCAGATGTCTTTATGAAGCGATGACATGTGATTCATGTACAGTCCACACACCATGCACAGTAGAACTAGAGCCAGTGGTCTACATGAACTACATGACCTTTTTTTGACTTGACTGAGTTATGCAACTGCAACTAGTTTTCAAATAAAGACAGATGAAACCCTCAAGAATATGGGCCAGCCTACCAAAAATAACCAACGGAGGCTAAAACAAGAAGTAAATCACATGCAGGTGTTGAATGTTACACTGTAATAACCTCTAACAGGGCATGAGGTGACACCACAATCAAAGTGTAGCATTAACCCTGCATTCACAGTAATGACAAAGTGATCCTTTCTAATACACAGAAGCACTTCACCTGTTGCACTCGTAAAACACTGGCACACGTAGAGGGACTTCATATGACTTATCCATACTCATGTTTGATGGCTGCAGCAGAGAAATACTATCTGTCTCAATCACATGGGCAGGCTATTCCCAGAACGTTTCACTTCAACTGCAGACACACACATGCACACAGGGAAGCATGGGAACAATTTAGCAGTTATGACACCAATGGAAATATGAATAATTGTAATTCTATACAGACAAGCTGTTCTATAGCTCCTGCTGCATGCTCACAACCCACTGACCTAGTTTGCCCCTGATGTAAATAGACATATTGTTGGGCCATTTATGTCTGCCGCCATTTATTATTACTGCACCATTGACGTTGTTGGCAGACTGCATGAAGTACTTCACCAAAGGCGGAGTCAGGTTTGGCCATTTCAGCATGCATAAGATAGAGGGGTGTGTCCTAATCGACCAATAGGCAGAATGGAGAGGGTTTGACATTTAAGGGCTGCCAAGTAAGACCCTGTTTCCATTTGTGCTGCTGCCTGTTGTACAAATTTACAGTTACAATTATATTATTTATTCACCCCTCTGTTACACCCACAGCAGGCTACTTCTTTCTAGTCACAGCTGCCCTGGGGCACATTGACCGCACCATGGCTGCCACTCTGTACCAACCTCCATCAGTCACACACTCACACACATTTGAAGCAACTGCTCTACCACCTGAGCCAGTGGGGATAAATTGTCTCTTCTTAAATTTTTGTTCTTTAACCACATCCTCTTCAGTCACTTTCAAATATTTGTGGAAGCCTAATAATTACCCACTGCTCTTCACTAATAGTGACCTTCAGCTCTTGTTCCTGGAGAAAATAGATTTTTTCTTGCTCAGACCTCATGGCCTCAGGTGGTTTCCTAAGTCTGTTTTTAAGTACGCCCACCTAATTACAATGTTACGCGCTGTTATTTGTATGTCTTTAACTGGTCAGCCTGGATTGCACTGCAGATATCCATGGTCTGGAAGGTGTGTCATCTCCTCTTCCGCTAGTTTATCTTCTCTCTTCTCATCCTCTTGAAGGTTCTTACTAAGGTCAGCATTAGTCTTGAACAAATCCATCAGGTTGACATTTGAATAATAATAATAATAATAATAATAATAATAATCAAAGATCAGTTTGAATTATCTGACTTTTCTTTTGTTTTTCTGAGTCCACTGAGCCTCCAGCTGGATCAGAGTGTGTAGCTGTTGTTGTAGTTCTTTTTGTCCTTCATGATTCTCATTGGAGAGACTCTTCCTGCAGGAGGATGAGGCGTCACTCACAGTCATCATCAGAAGACATTTTACCTTGATCCACTAAACTCCATTCTAGTATCAGGACTTACAAGAATGTTTCCTCCTTCTGTCTGGAACCCAAACAGTTTCTGTTAACATAGTGTTATGGGGTCAGTGGCTCACTCTCATTACACTGTAGTACAACAGTTCACAGAAAAGAACACAAAGTCAGACAATGTCAGTTTCCTGGAAAAGTGTTAAGCCCAAATGTCATGTCAACAACAGCCAAAATAGTAAAGTGTGAGGGTGCCACTAACTCCTCTTTTAGAATATAAATATAACTATTAGGCTACTGGTTAGTGCAAGAGAACTCAGCTGTGCATATTAAAAGCACAGTGGGCTGCAGAGGGCACCACACAGGGTCTTTTTCATCTGATCCACTTCAGGAACATGCTTACACCAAACACAGTTGTATAAATGTTGTCTGTCCAGACATGAATCAAGAGTTTGTCCATTTCCATCAAAGAACACCATGTGCTCTTGTGAATGGTTAAGGAAGGTAAAAAACTGTATCCATAACAAACTCATACATTACAGAATAATACAAGCTCGTGTTTATGCACAAGTCTTTATCAGCAACTACAATCAACACCAAACAAAACAGGTCACTAAACAGACTGCACCCACCTGAGCCGCGTAAAACTTGATAATTAACAAAGCATTTATATATAATTATTACAGTTTGCAAATATATACAGAGCCGTGTCTAAAACGTCCCAATAATCATTTTCCAACTACCGTGACATGCGGACAGGACAATCTGCGTCTCTCCTGTGGATCATCTTAAAGCGCAGACCATGTGGCTTACTACATGACTTTTTTTTTTTTTTTTTTTTTTTTTAACATTTAACAACCTACACAAGACTGCGAACCACGAGGGCAGCGAAACCAAACATGATTTAAGCAAAGAAAAAAGCATCAAAACTGTAGTCATGCGTGCGTAAAAGTGCTCCTTACTTTACCCTGTAGATCCTGCGTAAGCGCATCAAGGACAGATCCAAATCAACAACCTTCCTCTACATAGAACTAAAACAACAACACAAACTTAAGTTGGAGGTCATTCTTACAGAGCAGTAGTCTGAGCGAAGACCTGGCGATTGGAAGGGAAGAATTTGAAGGTTTCAGGTTGCTTCGTTTAGCGCGTTTTAGTTGGAGGAGGGGGCACAGGCGCGCGGCCCCGCCCGGGTGCCACTCATTGAGCAATAGTCCATTGGCCTGGAGCTGTTCTTAGCGACGCCCAAAGTCACAACAGAGCCCTCACATGAACCGCAAATCACTGTAATGACCCCCCTTTATTATGTAAGGAACTCTTCACAAGTAGAAACTAAGTAACTAGATTTACTTGATCCATTGTTAAGGAGAAAGTTTCCTCTCTTAATTCTTAGTTCTGGTAGAGTTATGCAAATGAGTATTCTTAGTGTAATCTATCACTTTCATTAACTTATTTGTTTCAACAAGGTACTTTTGTGCATTGACCTTCGCAAGGGTGTTTTATTACAAACTATTAACTGATAAAATGGCATGCAATTAAATAAATACACCAATGCAATTCAAATCAGATTTTATTCACAAATAAAACACTAAGGAAATGTACACACACAAAGGGGCAGTCACTCGTAATGGGCAGGCAGTGGGCCACCAAATGAGCAAAATTTTTTTTTTTTTTTTTTACCTTGTCCAAAAAAACTGAACAGGAAAATTTTTAATAATGCCAGCATAATGTAAAAGGAAGTCCTACAGAGCTGGCAGACAAGGCCCCTTTTCATTAACACTGGTTTTATTTTAGTAAAATATACATTATTCACAGTATTTACATCCAAATACGTTAAGAACTTTCTTGACATCAACAAGTGTGCTTAAGTTTAAAGTACAGTTAATGCATCCTCACGCCCAAAGCTGCTTGATTTCCTTCACTCCTTGCTCAGTTGCAACATGGAGAATATGGTCCAAGGCGTTTATTTGGCTCAACATCTTCACCACTTCTTTGATACGCTCTCTGGTGAGAAATATACATAAAATGCATTAAAATAATACATTGTAGTACTTTTGGATGCATTTTGTCTCATTTTGTATGTACTTGGCAGTGCGTCGCTCTATATCTGAAACTCCCAAACAGCCGCGGTAAAACGTGTTGGCCAAGTGAGCAAGGTAACGACACAGGGGTTCAAGCTGAGGCAACGTCTGCTGACCCTTCAACATGGCAAACCACTGTTTGGGCAACAACTCAAGCACCTACAACAAACATTTAGAACAGACATTAACAAAAACAGTGACAATTGAAGAAACCCTATTCATTAACCGTGCACTATGTAACTTTTGTAGTGGAGGATTCACTGTCTGTCTCCAAGGAGAGGCTATGGCTTTGCCTGGAATGTTCCACACCATAGCATTGCACTAATCCATCATCATGCAGATGAGCAAATGATGCCACAAAAATAACAGTAACTCAAGAAAAGCAAGATAGACAAGTTTAATGCCATACTATGCAACTTTCCAGGTAAACAATAACATCTTGTGGGATCTCATAAAAGTTACAAGTGCACTTTTTTTTTCCCCTGAAATCAGTATTCTACACACATGACTAAAAGAGGGGGAAAAAAAGAAGCTAGCGTACATAACGTACTCAAATTCATAGGAACATTCTGGTTTTGAAAACATGTAACAACAAGACGTGGAGCACTTGATGCATGAAATTGAAACCATATATAACCCTAAGCTACATCTGCCCTTAGAATGATTATATAATTTTACTTTAATTTATTTTGTTATTATCAGTGCAGTAATATCTCATCTAGAACGATGTCTTTTACCTTCTGGCACTTGAAGATGTTGTCCTCTGTAAAGTCAGAGGTCTGCAGTGCAGACACAATGTATCGGTTTAATATGCTGTCCAGAGCCATATCCTTCAGAGTTGAAGTTGACAGGATGCCCTCCCACTGTATGATATTCCCTAATAACTGAGGACAAAAACAAGTTACAATCTTAAAATGACTATTTATGCATTTTATATCAGATATATTAACAGACATGGTATTTAAATTGTGAACACAATCATGAGAAAAACCCCAAAGGAACTGTTCAAATGAAGCCATGTAAGTATAACTCACCTTTATACATGACCAGAACTGTCTCTGGTAAAACAGATATGGGCTGCCATTTTTGTTGTCCATTACACTAAAATACACAATAAACAAGCAATAGTGAGAATGGGCAGGTAAATGATTATAATTAGGGTTATTTAAAAAAATGTTTACTTTTTGGGGTACAAGGGTAAAAAGAGATCTTCATCTATAGACCTTCTGTTACGCAATACAACTGCCTTTAACAGCTCCTGTAAAATAAAAATAAAAAAATAATTGGGTCAGGTTAAATATAAATGTAATTAAAAAAAACAATAAAAGTAATTACCTGTGTGAATTTGTTCTCTCCATGCAAGACCGTGGGGTAGTCCTTCATCAGTCTCCGGATAAAACTCACCAGTTTTGCAGTCTGACTACTGGACATAGGATCCCACACCTGCTCCACTAAAACTAGCGCATGCACAACAACCAATTAAACACAAAATATGATTTTAAGTGGCTATACTTTTTAATAGGGCGCTACCTGTGAGTTTGGAGAGGATAACCTTCTCTACGAGGGCAGGGAGCAGACCGATGTCTGCGTCTCCTTTCTTTAAAGAGCTGTGCTCTTCAAAGCCATAAAATAAAAGGGACTCGAACCAGAGCATGTATTCAAAGTTTGCACACTCAGCCTTGAAAAAACAAAATCAGAACAAAATATTTGTTTTGGTTGAAAATTAGTTCTGTTACATTAATTTGCTAAATATGCCTTACCTCAAGTGGGTTCCATGTAATGAGTTGTAGGCGCACTAAAGGGTTAAACAGCTTGGGCAGACAGAGGCCTATATAAGCCTCTCTGTAACAGTCTGTGTACACTCTTCTCCACACTTCAAAACGGGATTTAATACAGTCTAAAGAATGAAAGTCCTCCAATACATCTTCAAAGATTTTCTTACAATCTTTAGTAATGCGATCTACAGGACATGAGGCTCAAGTTAGTGACAGCTGGTGAATAATTGTTTGAATAAACAAGATTACAACTACTTGTATTACCTTTCTCCATGCTGAAGCTGGTGATGTCAGTGGTGGTCTCCTCGTCATCAGAAGACAAGCCCTCTTTGTGCTCCGCCCTCTTTCCATTCTGCTCCCTCGCCTGTCGCCGCCGAGTTCTGAGCCAAAGAAAAACAATGGCTCAAACTAAAATCAATTTCTATAATATCATACATCAGCACAAGAATCAATATTTCAGAGCCCATTATAATCTACAACCAAACATACCTTCGGGCCTCTCTTTCAGCTATCCTCCTTTGACGACTGTGCTCTTGTAGTACAGCGCGATCCCTGCCCAGATTAGGAGCCACGACTGCTTTACCTGAAACAAACAGGGGCTATGTGAGGAGTAGATAGAGGAAGAATAGATCCATTGCATCATTTTAACTTAACACATTGAAACATACATTAAATTAAATAGTTGTTTGGTTATTATTTAAATGCATTTCTATATGTTTATGAATATCATTTTTGTCACTTACCCGTCTTGATTTTCACATGCTACATAGTCAAAGCCACAATGGACAAATCACTACTTATAGTTGAGTCATCTTTACTTAGTGGCTCACTGCTCACTGTAAATCAGCTTGATTTACAATCATCCTGCTGACTGTAACACTCCACCATAAAAGGAGTAGCTCAAGTAGCCTCTATAATGCATTTTTCATACTCTCAACACTCACCCACTGAATGACAAGCAGGGCTGCCTTTATCAAGACCAATCACGCTTGAAGGGTAAACATGACGGGGGAAATGGGAATGATGGGACTCGCACTCACACTCTCACTCACTCACACACACATACATCCCCTCACACTCTCTCTCTCTCTCTCACTCACACACACACACACACACACACACACACACACACACACACACACACACACACACACACAACAAACAAGGCTGTTCAAATAAATCTTAAAAACCTTCAAGATGGACTGACTTGAAAGGCTTGCAAACTCCGCCGATTCATCTTTAATATCATCCTGTCTTCTCTGGACAAGTCGAGATGCCCGTTGCCTTAGTAACTGGTGCATGGCAGCCTCCAGCTCCAGGACGGCCGGTACCTGAAAGATATGATGCGTTCTGTGATCTCTGACCCAAACAACAGTGGGGCTCCCAAATGCTACAGCTGCTGAGCTGGAGGGAAATAAGCACAGTCAAAAAAATAAAATGGCTGCAACCGATCCAGTTCTGTCCATTGAAACTAATGTAATTTACACATTACAAATTGCATGCACCATGTATAATATAAAGCCAATAGTTTCACAATATGACATTTATAGGAGTCTGCTCCTCATTAGCAATGCACTGGTGGCACACATGTTAACACATGCCATGCACTTTCTGTTTTTAGCACAAGTCCTAGTGCTTTGACCTATTAGTTCTATTGTCTGTATCAACTGCTGCTTTCGTTATGCTGTGAGGATAAATGAGGCATTAGAATGACAGAAGAACTACACAGTGTCGCCCTTGTTCCATTTTTGCTGCTGTAAGATCAAGACGTAAACAATTACATTTACTTAAATGAGTTGCTCTACTACTGCTCTACTTTTGATGACAGATAGACATGAAAATTACTTAATTTTATGCAACCGTTTGAGAGCATTTTACGTAATTTTGAGTCATTGACCACATTGGTGTGTGGGGGGTACTAGCATCTGGGACCAGATCACATTGTAAAAAAACAGAAACCTTTAAACAATACAGCACACACTTTCTCCCTTACCTTTTCACTGAAACACTCAAGCAAGTCTCGAACATACCCTCGCATCTCTTGCAAGAATTTATATTGATCTGCTTTGTCATTTGAAGTGTCCTCCATATCATGTATGGCACTCTCTGACGAGGACAAGTCCTCCTTGATTTGTTTGTAGCGGCTGCGGTTTGCTTCATGGCCTGCATGCATTTGATTGAGCCTAAAGACACAGAACATACAGGGAGAAGAAGCAAGAGAAACTTGTGACAAGGTCTGTTAAAATCTTCAACCATGCCAACTAGAAGCACATAGTTAATAACATAAAAACAGTCACAATGATTTTCATTATGCTAACATTAAGTACAAGTCTTACAGGAGACATTTACATTTTAATAATGCTATAACTTCATAACCCCTCAGTATCACAGTTGATATGCATCTGCCTCTTAGATTTGCAAAGAGCAATGTTGAGTCTTGGACTGACAGTGGACGTAGCTGTAGCCTTTTACTGGACCTACCTCTCCCGCAGGCGTTTCTTTACCATATCAATGGATACAGGAGTGTGGTCAGCATTTGGGTTTCCATAGTGCATGGTGCCATTATCAGTCCTGAGAATTCCTTTTCCAGGCTGGGCAGGCTGTGGGGTCGCAGTACTGTATGTAAAGGGCATGTTGTAGGATGCACTATAGGGCTGGCTATCATATCCACTCTGGTAATACAGTGTGCTGTCCTCTGGCTGAGCTGTTTGAACCTAAAAACAAACAATAAAAATTGGTGAAAGACAACTCAACTAAAGTAACATACAGGCTTGTCTCATGAGGCTTACCTGTGGTATGCTGATTCCTTTCCTGATCTGTTCTTGCTCCCAGCGGCTGACTTCTTCATCTTGACCTGCATCCAGTGCTTCATCATCGCTGCCTTCAATTCCTGCAAAAACAGTATGAACATTTTGTTACATTTTGAAAATGTGACAATTTAGCATTTGTAGTCGTTAGTATTGTACCAATCTCTTCAGCAATTTTTTGTCGTTGGGTTTTATTCTTGACTCCACTGAAACGGATCCTCTTTTCCTCATCATCGTCGCTGGCTTGGTCCTCCTCACGAACTAATCGCTTGCAAACTTCTGGCTCTGCCGGTGGTGCCTCAACACCTAGCTCTCGAGCCATTTGACGACGCTTTCTTGCAGCATGAATAAAAGCAGCATCAGGTATCTCCCCTAGGCAAAAAATAAGAACATTTAATTTTTGCTTCATAACTTTTTTAAAAACAGAGTGGCTAAAGGTATACCAGGCCTCAGAGTGCTGAGAGTAGACAGCGTGTTGAATGTTCCTGCAGTGCTGCTTTTTGGACCACTCTTCGCATCATCCTCTGCCTCATCAGCACTGTCCACTTCCATCTCCTCTTCACCCTGGTCACTCTCAGGTCGACTGGAAACCTCCTCTTTGATAACGACCACAGGATGAGCCTCTGATAAGGTTGGAAATGTAGAATATTGAATTGGCAATTTCATTAGATAACAAACAAAAACGGAAGCGCACGTACCTGATTTAATCTCATGTTTCACAGAGACAGTTTTCTGCAAGTCTTCCTTGTATTCCCTTTTAAGCTGCTTTACAATTTTCTTGCTGTGATTGGATTTCTTAACTCTAAACACCTCGGATCCTTCTATTTGCAGGAGACAGGGAAAAAGGAGAACATGAACAAAGTGGCGGGAAATGTTGCATGTTCTAGATAAACCTTCAATCTGCATGAATGTTAAGGAGGAACGTGAGTCCACTGATCTGTCATTTAGCACACACAGCTAAGCTAACTATCTGAACAACAACACAGCCTGTGCCATACCCTCTTCATCCTCAAAGCTCAGCACGCTGACAGCAGTGGGCCCCTGGCTGATGGCGGTGTCTTTGCTCTTCTTTTCCCTCTTCACGGGTTTGCTGCTGATGCTGTTGAAGAGGGAGCCGTTGCTCTGGCTGATCTCGGCGGCGTTGGACGTGCCCATGAACGGGATCTCTGCCACAGGCCCGAACATGGTCGGTGCCAGGAGAGGCTGATCCTTGCTCTCCTCCATCTCCTCGTCGTCAGACTCATTTCTGCGCCGCAGGTTAGCTCGTTTCGCCCTCTTAAACATCTTTGCTCTGTGTTTATTGCAGCAGTAAATGTAGTATGTTGATATTATTTCCCCACGATGAAATTATCCTCATTTTACCCGGTCCGCCATTTTGCTCGACCTTCTTGTTCTTGGGTTCAATGAGAGGTCTGTCCAAGCCTCAAGCGGCGCCCTGCTGCCACCGCGTGGTCATGAATGGAAACGCATATGCTGCTCCATTGAGACATGGGCTTCAACGATTAATCGGAATAACAGTCAACTATTAAATGGTTGTAATCATATTTTAATCATTATATTATATAGACTCTGAAACACACGCCAAATGTCCTTTTGCAATGAAGATAGTGGCATTAAGAAATAAAAATGTCAATTATGTATTTATTTTCAGTAATATTTGTAAATATTTGTAACTGCTTTGTAACTACTGTAACTGTAAATTATCTACATCTAGAACCCACTGCTCACCATATATACAATAGAAATAATTGTCTGACTTGGTGATCTTTCAAAAAGATAACAGCAGACAATAATACTTGCGCAAAACAAGCAAAAAGGAGTGCTCCCTCTTTGCCTCTTGTTTGCAGTAAAAAAAAAAGAACGATAATAGCCTAAAATGTGTTTATGTAGGCCTTATTTATCTAGCCTAGTTAGGCTATATATGCCTATATTTGGAGCAACACCAAACAAACCAACACAAGGCTTTTTATGTCCTTAAAGTCAAAGTTAATCAGACTGTAGAGTGAACTTTAACTCCACACTTTTTTTTCACGCCAGCCATGGGACCGAGGCTTAAATCAGTCTGAAGATTGTGCTGTAGTGCAGTCTGCATAGTTTTAATACTAAACTGTGCGGTAGTGTAGGCTGCATAGTGTTAATACTAAACTGTGCGGTAGTGTAGGCTGCATAGTGTTAATACTAAATTGTGCTGTAGTGTAGGCTTCATAGTGTTAATACTAAACTGCGGTAGTGTAGGCTGCATAGTGTTAATACTAAACTGTGCTGCATAGTGTTAATACAAAATTGTACTGTAGTGTAGGCTGCATAGTGTTAATACTAAACTGCGGTAGTGTAGGCTGCATAGTGTTAATACTAAACTGTGCTGCATAGTGTTAATACTAAATTGTGCTGTAGTGTAGGCTGCATAGTGTTAATACTAAATTGTGCTGTAGTGTAGGCTGCATAGTGTTAATACTAAACTGTGCAGTAGTGTAGGCTGCATAGTGTTAATACTAAACTGTGCGATAGTGTAGGCTGCATAGTGTTAATAATAAACTGTGCGGTAGTGTAGGCTGCATAGTGTTAATACTAAACTGTGCGGTAGTGTAGGCTGCATAGTGTCAATACTAAAGTGTGCTGTAGTGTAAGCTGCATAGTGTTAATACTAAACTGTGCTGCATAGTGTTAATACTAAATTGTGCTGTAGTGTAGGCTGCATAGTGTTAATACTAAACTGCGGTAGTGTAGGCTGCATAGTGTTAATACTAAATTGTGCTGTAGTGTAGGCTGCATAGTGTTATTACTAAACTGTGCTGCATAGTGTTAATACTAAATTGTGCTGTAGTGTAGGCTGCATAGTGTTAATACTAAACTGTGCGGTAGTGTAGGCTGCATAGTGTTAATACTAAACTGTGCTGCATAGTGTTAATACTAAATTGTGCTGTAGTGTAGGCTGCATAGTGTTAATACTAAACTGTGCTGCATAGTGTTAATACTAAATTGTGCGGTAGTGTAGCCTGCATAGTGTTAATACTAAACTGTGCGGTAGTGTAGGCTGCATAGTGTTAATACTAAACTGTGCTGTAGTGTAGGCTGCATAGTGTTAATACTAAACTGTGCTGCATAGTGTTAATACTAAATTGTGCTGTAGTGTAAACTGCATAGTGTTAATACTAAATTGTGCTGTAGTGTAGGCTGCATAGTGTTAATACTAAACTGTGCGGTAGTGTAGCCTGCATAGTGTTAATACTAAACTGTGCGGTAGTGTAGGCTGCATAGAGTTAATACTAAACTGTGCGGTAGTGTAGGCTGCATAGTGTTAATACTAAACTGTGCTGCATAGTGTTAATACTAAATTATGCTGTAGTGTAGGCTGCATAGTGTTAATACTAAACTGTGCAGTAGTGTAGGCTGCATAGTGTTAATACTAAACTGTGCGGTAGTGTAGGCCGCATAGTGTTAATAGGAAACTGTGTGGTAGTGTAGGCTGCATAGTGTTAATACTAAACTGTGCTGCATAGTGTTAATACTAAATTGTGCTGTAGTGTAGGCTGCATAGTGTTAATACTAAACTGCGGTAGTGTAGGCTGCATAGTGTTAATACTAAATTGTGCTGTAGTGTAGGCTGCATAGTGTTATTACTAAACTGTGCTGCATAGTGTTGATACTAAATTGTGCTGTAGTGTAGGCTGCATAGTGTTAATACTAAACTGTGCGGTAGTGTAGGCTGCATAGTGTTAATACTAAACTGTGCTGCATAGTGTTAATACTAAATTGTGCTGTAGTGTAGGCTGCATAGTGTTAATACTAAACTGTGCTGCATAGTGTTAATACTAAATTGTGCGGTAGTGTAGCCTGCATAGTGTTAATACTAAACTGTGCGGTAGTGTAGGCTGCATAGTGTTAATACTAAACTGTGCTGTAGTGTAGGCTGCATAGTGTTAATACTAAACTGTGCTGCATAGTGTTAATACTAAATTGTGCTGTAGTGTAGACTGCATAGTGTTAATACTAAACTGTGCGGTAGTGTAGCCTGCATAGTGTTAATACTAAACTGTGCGGTAGTGTAGGCTGCATAGTGTTAATACTAAACTGTGCGGTAGTGTAGGCTGCATAGTGTTAATACTAAACTGTGCTGCATAGTGTTAATACTAAATTATGCTGTAGTGTAGGCTGCATAGTGTTAATACTAAACTGTGCAGTAGTGTAGGCTGCATAGTGTTAATACTAAACTGTGCGGTAGTGTAGGCCGCATAGTGTTAATAGGAAACTGTGTGGTAGTGTAGGCTGCATAGTGTTAATACTAAACTGTGCTGTAGTGTAGGCTGCATAGTGTTAATACTAAACTGTGCTGTAGTGTAGGCCGCATAGTGTTAATACTAAACTGTGCGATAGTGTAGGCTGCATAGTGTTAATACTATAGTGTGGTAGTGTAGGCTGCATAGTGTTAATACTATAGTGTGGTAGTGTAGGCTGCGTATTGTTAATACTATAGTGTGGTAGTGTAGGCTGCATAGTGTTAATACTAAGTTGTCAGCTGAGACTGATGTGGTATGGCTAATTAAAATTATGATCACCCACTGTCATTAAACAGTAATTGGAGATGAATATCTCTATTAGCGTCTAGCATCGTACTCACTGAGCTTGTCTTGTTATGAAGGATGGATGGTCAGACATTCGGTGCTAATAGACCAGATAACTGTAATATCAGGCTCAGAGTAACTCAAAAGATATACTGTCTGGATGACTATTGTGTGTAGTCTAGCCTCCTGATGAAATGAGGAGAGAATATGACAGGTCTGCAGAGACACCATTTGTGTACTAAACGAGGACCTTAGGTTTCTATAGTAGCCTACTATTGGCCTAGTACCTACTATTTCTGTACAACGCATTGACATTTTATGAAGACACCAAGCAGACATCTTGAAAACAGTGAAATTCGACCACCTGACACTTGGGGGCACTATTGCCATTCAAACAGAACAGTTATGCCTTTATTTGCAGCCCAAGTATGCTTTGCTTTACTCATGTATGCTAATGAAATACAATGACATTTCCTGATCCTCTGAATGTATCTGAAACAAGCCAGCATGAATATAGATGACATCAGTGCTATTCAAAGGTCCATGAGCCTCATCAAATGACTCCACTAACAGACAATGCAAGTTTGAATATTAAAAGACTCAAATATTTGTCTAAACACTGGCACTGACTGTATCTAATGGACATCATTTATACAATACTAAATAACTTGTATAAATGATATCCAATGATTTAGTAACTATACTGTTACCATTTTATTTATTTATTTATTTATTTATTTATTTATTTTAGCTTTTAAGTATTTTAGTCATCTTCTTCAATTATCCAGTAAATAAAATAATAGTAATAGTACTACTGCAACTACTACTACTTGGCCTAATAATAATAATAATAATAATAATAATAATAATAATAGAATAACATTGGACCACAAGCTCATCTGCAGTATTTGAGAGCAGAAGTTTCTCTTGCTAGAGGACACTGTAGAGTACATATTCTGACTAAATGTATTCTACAGTGTTGACAAGTTTGGGTTGTGTATTTGTCATTTTAACTTTACTTTTCACTTTGAAATGGTAACTTTTGTGTAGTTTACAATGCTAATTCCACACGTCACTTTAAATTGAATACCGGTACATTTTCTGGAGTTGTTTTCCTCTGCTGAGTTGCAGTGAAAAAGCATAACAGGAAGAAAGTGTGTTAGCGAGTGTCTGAAAGTCTGGTGTCAGCACACCGGTAGCATCACCTTTCCTTTCCGCCTCTCGTCCTCTCATCTCTCCGTCAGGAGAACTTCAAAGACTAATCATCCACAGTTCACCTTATAGCTGCACATCCTGCCACAAAGTCATGAAACACTGCCAAGAGCCAACATACTGTACTCCACTGTATGTTTACCGGAGGTGAAAGTAACAGTGAAAAGTACTATGCTGAAACTGCTACTTAGACTGCAGCAATTATGACTGGAACTATCATAGCGCTCACAGATTTCTAGAGACTTTTATTTCTAGTACTGTTTATTGCTGTATTATCAACACTGCAAAATTGTGTGACTTCAAGTCTTCAACCCGTCCCCTGAAAATGATCATTCAACCTTTTTTCTTTGTTGCTCTCTTTTTTTCTTTTTCTTTTTTTTTTTTACTTTTGATTAAAATAAACTGAAACTCTTACTTACCCTTCTAATGCCCTTTAATGATTTCTTAACTAATATTTACTCTTTAAAACTTTGGATACTTCTTTGTAGCTATAATTGGAGCCATATTTAAACTTCTTTATCCTTCTGAAACTTTTACTACTTGTTTTCCTTTATTTTCTACACATTTGTTTACAGCTTTGACAGTCTGTTTTTCTGTCAGTCTGTCAGTGCGGCCTTCATCGTGGCTTTTAATCCGAGGGGACCTGGTTGAAGTCCTAATGTCATTTTGAAACTGTCACTATGCACAGTGACACAACATGTCACTGCTGTATCTAAATACTCCTCTACATCTATGATAACAGAATACCAACCTAAGTATACTTACTAATACTAATACTAATGTGTGGGTGTTCGTGTGTGTGTATGTATGTATGTATGTATGTATGTATGTATGTATGTATGTATGTATGTATGTATGTATATATATATATATATATATATATATATATATATATATATATATATATATATATATATATATATATATATATATTTCTGTTATTGTAAATGCTGCTGCTACTCACACTACTACTACTGCTACTACAACTGCTGATGTGATACTGCACAAGTGTAATCACAATTACTACTACAGCTGCAACCATTAGTAAATGTATACTACCATATCACAGTATCACAGTACTGTTACTAGCATATTTGAGTAGAAGTATCCTGCTTCTCTCCACCACTCGTGTTTACCCATTCACTCACACGCTCACTCCCACAAACACTGTTTAGCATATAACTTAAAGCCTGTCACCCGTCTCTCCTCTCGAGCCTGGCACTCCACGCCTGCACCTGCTGAAGTGGAGGAGAGAGGCAGCGGATATGATGTGCCTGATTAAAGTCAACACAATCTGAAAATGACGATGTTTAAACCCACTTTGAAGCCTCAAACTGGTAAATAAATGATAGCTCTTTACACCTGCTGCCTAAATGCTCATATTTCCTGTCATATATAGAGGCAGCTCGCTTCACTGCATCTATAACTTACACTGCTGGGGTTGAATGAGAGAAAATGTTAAGAGAAGATTTGTCAGGTGGAGGGCATAACTCACACAAGGTTCACTTTCTATGTAATGATGACATCACACATAAAACACCAGCTTTTCTTAAGGTTATTCTGAGTCTCATTGCTCCATCTTCTCCATCTTCTTGTTGCAACTTCTCAAATGTCTTTTTCGAGGTTTACTTTTGGCTGAATTAAAGGTGAACATGTTTGTCTGCATGAAGAGCTTATTGCTTCTTGAATGTTTCACAAAGTCACATTTGTGGAGAGGCGAGATCACTAACAGTAAGAATGGATGTTTTTCAAAATGCATTGTTAGCAATAAAAAGTAATTGAGTAAATCAACTATAATACCAAACTGTGGAACATTATAAGCAAAGCAATAATATCTCCATGGAGACAATCAGAAAAGTGACATAGTGTAGTTTTAAAGAGCTCATATTACACTGTTGTTTGATCTATGCTATAATGTTGTTTCTTCAGTTAAAACAGATGTGTTTTGTTTCGCTCACACATGTTTAACACAAAAAACATGCATATTTAGGCTGAGAAAACACACTGTTCTACCTTGTGATGTCATCATGTGACAATACAGGAGGTGCTCCACTGTGTTTTTAAACTCCACACACCTTCACTAGAATCATTTGGACAATTTCAGTCCTGGAATTGACTACCTCTACTGAACTAAACACAAAAGGTTGCTGCTAATTTCCACTACTACTACATGATATCACAAGGTGGAACAGCACCTTTTGAGCTTTGGAGACTATTAAAACATGTGTGAATGAAACAAAACACACATCTGGGCATATTTTTTTGAGGAGGTAACAGCATTGTAACATGGCTTAAAGCTCACATGAGTCAGTTCTGTGTGATATGGGACCTTTAAAGTTGATTGCGATGAGTAAGAACTTTACCATGGGAATATAATCTTTTCGTTAAGCTTTTAAAGCAGTTCAAGTCAAAACAAATAAAAATAAGTGTCCTATTTTTTTCCCTAGCCTCTTCATTTTCTTCCTAACACTTTCACTTTTTAACTTTTCTATAACCTGCATGTACCATACGTCTGAGTGAAAAATGACTCCCAAAAGTTCCCATCTCACCAAACTTGAAGTATTGCTGTAACTTGCAGATTGAAAGTATATGGAGCTATGTGAAATCTATACCTACATATATGGGTCAGCTGTAAATGAGCTGTCCTTGTGCAGCCATTACTGAAGTACCTGTGAGCGATCCCCTCGTGTTCCTGTGGAGCGGCATACAGGGCTGAACCTAGGGATGCGGTTGCCCCTAGCAACTCCCTGGTGGGGTTCTATATAAGCGATACTGTATGGAGCTGAATATGTACTTGGCCTAAACTGGATATAAATAAAGATGAGGAAAAGTGCAAAGAACAATGTGAACTTTTTTAGTAGAAGATACCTCATGCTGAGTGATTGCAACGTGCTTACTGTTGTTATAAAGACTGGCATAATAAAAGCAAAAGAACATTTGCTATGGCCACTGAAGCCTATGGGCTTCATTGCCTCATTACAGAGCTGGTCGCTGCATATTATGCAGAGCGGGCTTGGTCTGTGGGAATCACCTGTCGCGATAAATCCATAGTTCAAGTAGAACTCCTGGTATTGTCTGTTAAAAGCTTTCTTTTACTTGGAAGTTGGCTCTTTTTCTGTCTCTTCACTGGGCCTTTTCCCCTTCGAAAAGAAACTTTTCAAAGACGTATGTTTTTTACTCATTTTGCTAATTTGTGGGTTAAGTTGTCGGCGCTCAAGTGACGGAAATGTAACCAAGAGAATCCGGTCATTTTTCAAAATAAAAGATTTTTCAAAATAAATGATTGTTCAGACTCGGATAATAAATACAATGGAAATAATAAATTATTTCTTGGATGGCCGGTGGCCCGGTACTAATTGATCCACGGACCGGTACCAGTCCACGGCCCGGTGGTTGGGGACCACTGGCCTACAGTAATTACCTTAAAGTTTTTATATTTTAGGGATGATTCTCAGTCCTTCCCGCTGAGCCACAACACGGATTTCCGAACTACAGGTCACGCTCTTGATGAGATGACACTAAATAGACACCACATTTATCCTACTATGTAATTATAGTGAAATGAAAGTGCAGTAGTGAGTGGTCCAGCCATGACAGAAGAGGAAATATCCTGGAGAGTGAAGGAAACATATGCTGCAGAGAAATGAGAGAGAAGCAGGAGAAGTCGATACAAGGTCAAGCTGTTTTTGGAGAGACACTAATGAGGAGTGCAATGATTAATCACCACCTGAGTGTGAGACGGCTGCAGGCAAATATGTAAAAGCTCACGTTTTGTTTTTAACACTTTTTGAAATCACCAAACAACTTTTACTTATCGTAGTCCTCACTTTTTTGAAAATGTTTAGAGGAGTAGGTGGATGGCCTGGTAAACTCAATGAGGATGTGGAAACCAAGGTCTTAACGGTGCGCTGTGTAACTTTTTTCACCTGCTCATCTCCTTGGAGATGTTCCACAGTATGGCATTGAGATATATGTATTTCACTATATTTTCTTATTGGTCAAACATACCTTGAAAACATGCACACTTGTTGTGAGTGGATTCGCCTCTCCACAGATCTGACCTTTAGCTTGGCCTGGTGCTTAGGTCTGTCTTGATAATTACTATATCAACTTATCGTTCAATATATGAAACCTGGAACAGTATATTTTGGGCTCAGTATTTATTGTGTGTATGTTTTTTTTGCAATAAGTGGGGAGAGTTCTGCAGTTTTTTTATGTAATACAGTAAAATTTGAGCCGTAGAGAGATGAAAAAGTAACATCTAGGACTAATTATTACTTCATTCTGGCATTTATTTGTTGCAGCTCAGGCCTTTAAATAATACTGTATTTTTAAAAAAGGTTTACTGGGATTATCCTGCTTTATTTTTTATTGTATCAGTGGCATAAAGTAGTTTCAATATTATCGTTTATCGTGATATTCTATATATCTACAATATATCGTGCTTTAAAATGTGTTATCTCCTTTCTGAGACAGATGCCTAATGCTATACTGTGGAACGTTCCAGACAAAGCAATAAAATCTCTTCAGACAAGCAGTGCTGTGCCTAAACCCGATCAAAGTCACTGCAGTCAAAATCACTCAAGATATAAGCATTGTGTAATGTTTGTGTAAAGATATTCAAAGTCTGATTTTTTTTTCTGTCAAAACTAATAAAAAACTTTCTTAGGACTTAAAGAACAGCTTGTGAATCCAATTTAAACTCCCGTACACTGTAAAAGCCATCCTCAAACCCCAGGCCTAAAGAGTCTATGAAGTATATCACTGAGGAGCATCTACCTTCTCCATCTCATTTGATATATTATCTGTGCATTCAAAACTCCAAATGCCAGGCAATATGCAGCGTGTTGGTTATATAAACCTTTACATTAGAGATAATCTGGGAAAATATTTTGCTTTCTTAAATTATATAAGGACACAGCTGGCCCTAAACTAGTACTGAAGTTCATATTTCATCAGAGTGTTGCTGTGTTTAGTTTTGTTTCAAATACAATGACAATTGCTGCCACAAAAATGTCTAAAACCTACAAATATATTCATCGTGCTACATGTCTATTCCATTATTTGACAAATTGAAAATCACTTTGGGAGAAGTTTGAAAATAAAACATGTAAAATTGCAGCAGTGTTATTGGCCCTCAGTGGAACAGCACCGCTCCTGAGCACATGCAGGTAGCAAAGCTGCCCTCCAGCCTGCTCTCCTCCTGTACCCCGCTCCCCTGTAGACTGACCCAAGAGAGAAAGACCCAGATGCCCTACACAGGCTCCTCACGGCCTGTTTGAAGATGAGAGAGGCTCACTGAGGAGGGGAGGAGAGATGAAACTGTGCTTGTTGTCTTTGAACTGCTAATCACTGTATTTAAAGCTGACCTCTCTTCCGCTCGGCCCGTTTTAAGTGGGCTCATTAAAATATGTATCAGAGACAGTATCCAGATGGGAGTTCACTGTGATCCCAGATAGGATTTAGGAAAGGAATTGTGCTCCAGCTGCTGTTAACAACTGCATTGGTCTGCAGATAATACTGTGTTAATAGGACATGGATATGGTATTTGCATCTTCCAATAATCTGTTAATGGGGCATAAGTGAGATCTGTGGTGACATGAGTTCACTATTTGTATGTTTTTCAAGGTATTTCTGAATTTCTAAGCAAAAAAAAAAAAAAAAAAAGATGTCAGATCCTCCAACTGTAAGTGTCATGGGTGCAAGAAGCAGAGTGGCTGATACTCTTTGAATACTTGTCTAGGATTAGGGTTAGAGTTACGTCAGTGGTGTGCAAAAGAGCATTTTAGGATAATTCACACCTCAGGAGCAGCTGGAACAGAGTCTTCATCAGGATTACATCAGGATTACTAGTAGCTGACCGAGTATTGAGGATGTTTTGGGTTGAGGAGGACACCTGAAATCATAAGTACGGTATGCAAATAACAAAACAAATGATGTGTTTAGACTTTTAAACAAATTTGCCTCTGGATCAAACTCGCCTACACACCTTTCTGCAAGGAGCGTTCAAAGACTCTTTAATCTGAGAGTTGCCAAACTCAAGTTACTGTGATTCTGTGCCTGACCTGAATGTGATGGTAATGATAATACAGCTAAATCTTCGTGACACTTGTAAACTTTGAGTGATAGCTTGATCTGATTTGGAGGCAGTCCCTGTTTGAACAAAGCGGTAGGCAGCAGCAGGGACCAGGGACACAGTATAATGAGACACAGAGGAGCTGGAGAGTGGGGCAGTAGCAGGGGATCAATCAATCATGGCTCCTGTTGGGTTATATTGACCTGGCTGTCCCACTGGGCCCCTGTGGTCAATGGGCTTTCAGGCATTTTGCATGGGTCGATGGCGGAGCGTGCCTGGCTTAACACTCACCTCTATACCACTGTTTGTGTAATGTTTTATCTGCACTTATTGATGGCTTTTTACAAATGTTCATCATCAACCAAAAGGCGTTTGTGCTTTTGTGCTTGAAAACAACATGAGACATTAAAAAGCCAATAAACAATGTCAATGCTAGTTGCAAGAAAGCAGGCCAACCACTTTGTATTCATTAGTCATTTATGTGCTATATCCTGATTCACTGTGCCAAACTATTACAAAGTTTAGAAGATTCTTTGTCAGTGTGATATTAGAAAAAAGAACAATTACTTAAGGAAGACGTGATTTATAATTTGTGAGGCAGGTACGCTGAAAACACATAATCAAAGTTGTGTTTTCTACTTTAAATGATCACATTTTTATATAGCACTTTTCCATTCGCATCAGAGGACAAACACTCTACCAACTGAGCTGCTGTCACCCTGTAAAGCCCTTTTGGGGTCATGGGACTAAATGAGACTCGCACTTGATTGATCCACGCTCTGAATCCCTGTCTATGTTGAACAGTTTCATAAAATTGTTGTGAACGCTCATTTGAAACTTATAATTCGCAACACCTTCTGCCACAGCACATTTCTGTTGGCAAGTCTATCTCCGTAGACTCTGCAATTCTGTTTGAAATGTATACTGATATTTTGGCATTTGTGTTGGTCATCAATCATCAGAACACAGCGGCGTCACGCGGGCCTTCTGACGGCTCGGGCCGAAGTTTGATTGACAGCTGATGATTACCTGGACAGAGGGGCGGTTCTCCTCCCCGGGGCTAACCTCTCCTGGGCTCTTAGCTTGTTGGTTCATGCACAGATGGAGGAGTCAATTATTTGGGCCATAATAAATCTAAATCCACCAGTGATAACGTATTTTATTGTCATAACTTTACTATATTGGCAATACAATGTGCCATTTTAAATTTACGGCGCCACCAGGACTCGTGGAGTGAACTCAAGAGGTCGGAAAAGTTTTTAATTACATGAAGATGGATGGGTTTTTTAAAAAGTTCTTTCTCAAATGGATTGGTAACACTGCAAATTTTGTATAATAAGATGTACCGCTATAATGTAAATGTATAGAAATCTTGACGTGACAACCTCAGTCTAATATATAGTGGAGATAGAGGAGGTAATTTATGAAAGGCACTCAACGCCGCAAGATCCAATTTGAACTGAAGCCAAGTTATGACTAATAAAAGTATATTACGCTTTATATCGACTTCATCTAAAGAGCATCATTTTAAAGAGGCAATATTCCCCTATTTTCAGTTACTTAAAGTGAACATTTATAGACATGAATTATTGGTTAAGCTGCAGTGGGCAGAAATTTTCCAAAGACTATTCCTTTGCTATTTAAGCATTTAGTAAAACGTTAGAGAACCATGTATTTTGTCCACTACTGAACGCCACTGTCTATGTCGATCTTTGCTTGGTCTGTGGAATTCTTATCTGAAAGGTTTTATTGCCATTGTCAGTGAACAATATTACAATATATGCAGTATTGTCAGAGTAACAGTGTAAAAGTGTTGTAGATGAAGTACTGTTGAAGTGAGTTATTTAAAGTGATGTTTTGGAGTGTTATTATATTTTTTTTTCTTTTGACAGATTGTGCCTGCTTTCTAGCTTGGGATTCAGAACACACACTTCTTCAATACTTTATTAAGATATGAGTCTGGTCACTGATGAATCTCTCCTTTTGGGTGTGATTGACAGGTGGATTAGCCAATCGGGGACACAAATGGTCCGTCTGTATTGGAAATAATAAAGGAAAAATAACATGGCAGATTTCTGTAGAATCAATGAGCAAAGAAATAAACTCTGTTAATGTGAGGTGAGATATATTTGATTTTATTTGTAAATTATAAGGGACCAATGAGCGCCTTTGTTTCACATGTCACAGAAAAGAACAGATCTGATTGCACGATCACATTTGAGGGGGTTTGAGACACAAAGGAGGATGTGAGGACGAGACTGATATCAATCTGTATAAAAAATGCAAAAACATATCACTGTGGATTTGCCAGGCAGCCAGCTTTCCTTTCCCATCACTGGTTCTTTATTGGTCCATGATAGATACTAAACACAAATTTGGAGAGTTTCTGATCAAGTTGTCCAGCCATCACTGTTTGGCCCTCACGTAACACTGTTTTTGTTTGTTTTTTTTTGTTTTTTTTCCTGATTCCTCATACTTACTGATTATCTATATTCATTTAGGTCTATTCTTTCCACTTATAGATGCCACAATTAAAACATAATCAAAAATATTCACTTCTTTTCAGCTCTTACTGTTGTACCAGCCTGAAGACAGAATTTGGAAAGTTTCCTTATCACCAAGCTCCTCCAAACACCTCACTATGGACATATTTCTAACTGACTTGTGTCAAAGTGTCATATTCGATTTGGCTCCATGTCCATGTGCACATTACTGTACAATTTCTGCTTATCCAAACAGTTAAACGCAAGATTTGACTTGGGATAGGCGTTTAACTAAAAGCTGACATCACGTCTGCCACTCTCTCTGACAAGCCCGTAGCCTGTCATTCTCTCCGCCGCCCAATTTGCTGAGCATCAGTGACACCGTGACCCACCCTTTATTAAGAGCCTGCACAGCGTAAAGGGGACAGTGTATCTTTGAGCTGACAAAGACACTCAATAGACTAAAGGTAATAGAAGAAGTTGGAGAAAGACAGAAAACAAAAGGTGGATTGAGTTGAGTCGGCAGCAGGTAGAAGACTTTCTATCTGACAGGTTATTGATCGCTTCAAACTTCCCAAAAGCATCTCGAAACCTCTTCCTCCCAATCTTGCCTTCTCTGAACACTTCATATAGTCTGAAGTCTCAATGGCATTTGGAGATCGTTGGAAAAGTGTAAATCGATAAGAAAAAGCAAGCAATATTTCCAAAGTTTAGGTTTCCTGGCAACATCTTCATCATATATTTCCTACTAAACTGTGTTGAGATGCTATGCTGCTTAAATTGTCTCTCCAGGCCAAGAATGCCACCATGCCAGGGTCAGCTCTGTGGAAAGGTCGCCTTGCTCACAATAAGAAGACATGTCTTCAAGGTATTCTTTTTTAGTATTAATTAGTGTTATATAATATGTAAATACACAGTGTACCATCAGTTGCTGGTTAATCATTGTTTTTTTAATAAACCATACATGTATTATATATTTCATTTCAATTTTATGTTAGGTTTTATGTCCTATGTTCATTTTCTCATAGGATATAGAATGGTGTAATAGTGTGTTAAGCTCCAGGAGAATGCCACATTATAAAGGTCTGCAGTGTGCGGCTGGTGACAAGAGCAATAGACTGAGCATGGCTGACCTTCAGAAATTTGACACATCCATGAAACTTTATTTCTGAAGAAAAAAATGGAACCAATTCAAAAGTTGACAACTCACACTTTGTCTCAGTAATGATACAGAATTGAAGCAATTTGGCTGTAAAAGCTAATGACATTCAGCCAAAAGTACCCTGTCAAATCTTATAATGTTATGGAGTGCAATGTCACTTCTGAAACTAATTCATTTTTTGATCTTGTTGCAGGTCTGAAACTCTGGCCCAGAGATGGAGAGCCCTCTGAACAAAGATGAGTTCATGGCCAGACAAACCATACATAACACACTTTCGAGACAGTATTTATAAGAGGCTTTGCATACATTTTGAGTACATGCTTACAATAACTGTCAGTCCACAGCCTTCCTTAATGCCTATACCATGTATGCATGTGTGTATGTTCTCTGGGCAGTTATATCAATAGAGACCAGTAGAGATGAGTTTTGGTATATTATTCATGAAACCAACTGTGGCTCAAAACTTAAGTCAAGAAAAGGTGGGCTACAACTGCATACGGTCTGTTCTCTGTTTAGCTTCAAAAATATTCAAGCAGAGAGAAATACAAAGTGTTGTTGTGAATGAATCATTGTCAGAGACATTTTATTATTTGTTTTCTTGGGCTAATTTAATTTCACTCACAAAACAAAAGCTTTTATTATATTCAGACATAAAAAAACACACACTTGGCCCCAGTCCCAGCCCACTAAGGCACTTTCTTCCCCTCTGTCCCTTGGGCACCAGTCCTGCTGTTGGCGCTACATTATTGTTAAATCTATTGCTTTAGATACAAATGAACGTCGGAGGTGTCGCACAGGCTTTTTAGAGGCAAAGGTCAACGTCTCTACCAAATGATTAATAGCACAGTTAGTGTGTCTGACCCACTAAAAAGAGACCTGTTTCAGGTCATACTGTAATGTAAAAGCACACTGTTGACACATTGTACTGCAATTTGAAAATGAACTTAAACCCATGACTGTTCACTCTATGAAAAAGAAGGTTAGCCATCTCAATCTGTCAGAAGAGAGTAACACTGTATAAAATGTATTTATAAGGGACTCTGACGATAGACTGCCTGAGTATCTCACTTGCTTGTTGAACTTTGATACGGGAACATTTAATACAAGATCTCATGATTCTCTACGTCTAAAAACTGGCTGCACTAGAGCTGAAATGGGAAAAACAGCTTTTGGTTATTTTGCTTTCCATAAATGGAAAACATTTCAAGAACATGTAAAACTGGATACACCGGTGTCACTGCAGCACTTTAACAATCTGGAGAGAAACATTTATAATCACACCTGCTCCTGTTTTGAAATGGACCTATGTAGATATTTGTTTTGTTTGTTTTTATTTGTATTGTTCTGTATTTTAACAGGGAGCTCATGAAAAAGAGAGTCTGAGTACTCTTATTGAGCGCTCTCTGTATAAATAAAGATAAATGTATAACTAAAGATGCATGAAATGAAATGAATGTTTTGAATATACATTGTATGTGGGGCATGTCAAAAGCATATATTTAAATAGTTGTTAGACTCAGGTGGGCGGTTCTTAGGTTTGTGGATAGGAAACCTTTGACTGGAGCTGACCCTGTAAATACATTCTTCATATTCACTTACATGTTGATATTTTGTTCATTCTAAAATTCTGTAGAATATCCAGGCAGGGGTAACACTTTATCATGTGAGAGGTGACAACTTTGGGCATTATGATCTGATGATGCTAGAGGCAGACAAGCTTTAAAGATGATTTCTGCTTAGACTCACATGAATAGGCTCACAGAGTACAGTTCTTTGATATTTCACCCACTTATTTGCAGTTTGTTCGATAGACTGTATAAAGAAGTGGCCTAAGGGAGTGTGACGTCACCCATAGCATTCAGCATTTAGTTAAATGAAGCTCATCTAGCAGTTATAGGGGAGAATTTGAAGCAGAGTTCCATATTTGGAATTCCGATTTCTTGATTTATGAACAACATAGCAAAATAAAAATACCAAGATCAAGTAGAGCGGGTTAATACGAACATTATGAGCCTGACAGCAACAGCTACGGAGAGAGGGGCCACAGTGTTTCAGAGTCGATTGAGCTGGACGCACGCCCATGATCACCTCCTATTTAGAACGTGACGCTAGCAGGTTAGCTACGTCCATTTATATATACAGTCTGTGGTTTGTTCTAATAATTGTTTGGACTGAAGCAGAGCACAATAGAGATTCACCAGCAGCTGTCACCATCCTGTCTGACACATTAAGATGAAGCAGGCATTGTCTTTGCCTTCTCACATATGGGACTCAATCTGTAATCTTTGCATCTAGGCACAGACAAGACAAGAAAGACATTATTATGGTCAACAACATTTGGCAATGCGAAACCCACATACCCTTCCTCTCCCACAAACATGTCCTTGCTCAGCTTATCTCACAACTCATCCATAATCAAAACTGACAACCCCCCTCCCACCCCCGACCCCTTCTACCTGTCCCCCCACCTCCTCCATCTCCTCCCCTCTCTCTCCTCGCTTTCCAAAAAAATACTGTGCGGCCGTACAGCCAGCTCCCTCCCGGTAAGCTGTAGGCCAATTAGTGTGGTGTAGCTGCATTGTTATCTGCCTGTCATAGTGGGTTTCTCCAGCCCGCTGCTGTTTGTAACCAGGCACTCTCCGGCACGCCTGCGAGATGGATGAGCTAGAAGATGTTATATAAGATGGAAGAATTTATCCCCAAAACTGGAAACAACAATCATGTTTTGTGATTTAACTCTCTATTGATTTGTTGAGGATGCATAATACAGTTCCTTCTCTTCCGTCTTGTGCTCATGTTACAAAAGCTCGATAATGACGGGGGTGTGGGATGAAAAATGATGAAGAGGAGCGGAGAGGACAGGGGTGCCATAGGGTGCACACATATATGCTCTGTAATATTGTGTGCCGTGTATGGACAGGAAATGGGTATGTCTAAAGCCAGGCCAGGAGATTTGCAGCAGTGGCTAAAATAGACTAGATACCATTTTATTATTTTGTATTGGAGTTGTTGTTTTTTTTATGAATTGTGCTTGGAGGATAGCGCCAGTCCAACCTATAACAACAAATGGAAATGAAAATTTGATCGCTGAGGTGCATAAGTGAAGGCAATTCGATCAGAATGGTGTACTTCCCGATTGCCATGCAGTCACGGCCCCTGTTGTGCCGTGTTTTTTATTTATCACTAATCTTGTGTCCGTTTTTAGAGGTGACCCGGATGCACTAGGACCCAGCGCATCCACCCGTCCATAAAGGGACCTGCTTCCTACGCCCTGTTGCTGCTCCTCTGGCTCGACTCCACCTGGCCGCGCTGTCAGACGATCGCTACTACACACTTTAGCACAGTTTGCACATATTTATTTTAAGTTGTAAATAAACGCTACAGCAGAGAGCTTAAACCTATTGAAGCCATGTCTGTCACCTTCCTTTTTTGCGGTCACACAAGCCAGGCCATAACACATGCACTTAATGACATCAACCAGTGAAACCAAGTATTTTGAACTCTGAGAAGGAGGCAGCTTAAATAAGTAACAACACTACTCAAATATTCTACGAGTAGGCCCAATATTTTTGATGAGGAAACTCAACCATGTTATAATACAGGGCTTTATAAAGGTCCTATATTGCACAAAATTGACTCCCCTGAGCTTCAAACCACGTTATAATGTTATTACCCCATCAAAAACATACCTGGAGTTGTTTTTTGTTTCACTCACACATGTCTGAGTAACCTTTTATTATTAGTCTGTCTACATCTGCAAAGCTCAAAATGCTCTTTTCCACCTTGTGATGTCATGAAGTGGTAGTTTTCAAGTTAACAGCTTCTTTTACATTTAGTTCGGTAGAGATTGGCAATTCCAGGGATGAAATGATTCAAATGATTCTAGTGAAGGTGTATGGAGTTTAAAAACACAGTGGAGCACTTCCTGTATTACCTCATGACATCACAAGGTGAAACAGAGTGTTTTCAGTTTAAGAGAAGAACTGTGTTAAACATGTGCGGATGACTCAACTCGATGAAACAACTCCAGGTGTGTTTGTGATGAGGAGACATTATAACATACATCAGAAAATAGAGTAATATGGGACCTTTAACAATGAATTATCACATTACACACCCAGACCAACATTGTAAATACGAATTTGTTCTTAAAGTTTTGCCTGGTAAAATAACGGTCAAATAAAAATAAATGGTAAAAGGTCACATTTTTATATAGCGCTTTTCCGCCTTCAAGGCTCAAAGCACTTTACATCAAGGAACCACTCACCCATTCACACACACATTCATACACCAGTGTACACAGACACTGAGGGCGAGGGGGGTTAAGTGTCTTGCCCAAGGACACAAAAACAGCATTCATCTGTGGGAGCTGGAATCGCACCACCAACCTTAGGATCAGTGAACCAACTCTCTACAAATTGAGCTACTAATAGTGTAAATATGTTTTTTTTTCAACCTGCTGTTTAAGCAACTCAAGATAGATATGCCTCGATATGTGAAAAGTCCTACTTACAACAATCTTCCTTAAGATAAACACATTTGACCCCAAACATTAATGATGCCATGCACCTTTAAAGTCAATATTTATAGCCTTTGCCAGTCTGTATAAGTCTCTTTGGCACAACCACAATTATTAAGTTTTGAATAGAGAACCCCCACTGCCTCACAGAATGCCAGTCAAAGAGTTATTGTACTTGTCACACAGAACAAGGTTTGGTTTGGCCTGAAGACGTGAATTTGCATTTAACTGGATGAATAATTACAACATTAGAATATGGCTCATATTATTTGTCACACTTGATTCAGCACATGGTCAAAGGGCTAATTAATTTCTCAACATGAAATCAGAAAATGAGTGTCGTGCTGTGAATCGCTGTTTGACTGGCCATAAAATACAGTATTTAGAAAGATTTTGCATAATATTTGAAATTTTCTACATCACAAACTTTGCAAAAAAAAAACAAAAAACAAAAAAAAAAAAAACAAGTAAAAGTTTTTCGTAGCCTACTTATTTAGTTGATGTATTCCTGTGCATTGCAGTGACGCTGTCAGTCACAGAGACAGTGGAGACACAGCTTGTGCTCTGTGGGCTACTGCACAACAACTTTCCGCTGCGGGTTGGAAATTTATAACTTTTGTATTGCAATCAGATAGTTCCGGACATGGACATAAAATAAAATATAACATTGCCAAACAACATTACGGTTATAAAAGTAAAGTCTGACCCAGCCCAAAAGGACACAATTCAATTTGATACGATAACAACACTGCCCTGTAGTTCAACACTATCCTTTTCAGGCAAAGGCATCAGGATTGTCCTGTATTTGTCCAGACATTTG
Organism: Periophthalmus magnuspinnatus; assembly: GCF_009829125.3. Taxonomy (NCBI): domain Eukaryota; kingdom Metazoa; phylum Chordata; class Actinopteri; order Gobiiformes; family Gobiidae; genus Periophthalmus; species Periophthalmus magnuspinnatus. The sequence continues at coordinate 30,041,689 of NC_047139.1, read as the reverse complement.
ACTCTTTATAGTGTTCATCTCTGTCACATGAAATGGGGAGTACTGATTTCATTTTTGAAGTAGTTTCCACAAAACTATACCCAGCGAAGTCTGTGTAATCCCTCAGTCGCCTAGATATGATCCATAGTAAAAGAAATATTAAAATCTGTCAACTGGACACAAAGTTTTTGAGTGAAGACGTTTCACTGCTCATCCACGCTGCTTCTTCAGTTCTGGTCTGGTCGATGGACACTGGCTTATGGCTTACTGACACTGAAACTGCATAATCACTCAGGCTGCCTAATGGGTGTGCCCATGTACCCATGAATGATACAAAACACAACTCAGGCACAGTTCACACTTAAGGAAGCTCAACAGACCTAACTGTAAACAACACGTAATTAGCTCCTCCCCTCAGATACATATAAGTCCAGCAGTAATCTGACCAGAAATGAAGAAACAGATTACATGAGCAGTGAAATGCCTTCACTCAAATACTTTATCCAGTTGAAAAAACAAAAACAAAAAAACAAAAACAATTCAAGACAGAATGCATGTTAATATTTCAAAATAGCAAAATATGTTAATAAAATAATAATGCCTTTTATCAGAACACAACATGCATTTTGAAACAGTGATCACATTACCCATTATAGAAAAGTTACATTTAATAAGATATACCATCCATCTGTACCATTTGTAATTCAAAACAGACAGACATGTACCGCACATGGGCACACAGTAATATCTTGTCCCTAGAAAGAAGCTAACACAAAGCTTATTCATATGATTTGTGGAGTCTTTCCCACACCATAGATTTCTCGTGACATTTTGCAGAGGATATTATATTGTGATTTGCTCATTGGGACCAATTGAAAAAACATATTTGATTGCAGCTGTGTAGAGAGAGAGAGAGAGAGAGAGAGAGAGAGAGAGAGAGAGAGAGAGAGAGAGAGAGAGAGAGAGAGAGTTATTTGGCCTGAAAATCAAACCTTTAACTTTCTTGCACAGAGCTAACAACTCTTCCACGCGCTGTGCATGAGCCACATTTCATATTCTCCACTCTATTGTATATTTGTTGAAGCCACATCCCAAATGTCAAAACACCACTGTATATCAACTGATCACCATATGTCAAGAACACCAGATCCCTTGAGTAAACACTAATTTATTTTTAATGAAAATACACCCACCACCAGAGACATTTACATACCCAGCACACTCACATTGTCATCTGCTGTGTGTCCCTGAATGATGAGGAGTAAACAGGCCTCGGTGTACAGCCCGGTGCATTGCTGCTGACACAGTGCAGAGGTGGGAGCGCTTTCATTTGCCTGGAGTCCCACAATCCCCCTCTGTGCTGGAGCTGTCTTCACATGCACCTACTCACAAACAGCATAGCACAGGACTGCAGCAGACTGCCACCACCTCGGCACTCTGCTTTTAGACTCTCCATACCATTGTGACTAATGGAGCTGGGGCTCATTTGTGCTGATGCTGAAGTTAAGGCAGGACGTGGGTTGGTGAGATTTTATAGTACGAGTGAGCAGAGATGGGGGTAGCCGTGCAAATAAGGAAATTGTATAGGTATTTTGGGGGTCATTTTGAGTACACTTAAGTATTATTTTGCTAGTAAGGGTAAAAAAGTTGTAACCAGAGACTGTATAAAGAAGCGGACTAAGGGAGTGTGACGTCATTCACAGCTTTCAGCTCCAGTCAAATGAAGCTCATGGAGGCTAGCAGTTACAGCGGCTAATTTGGAGCCAAGTTCCATATTTGGAATTCTGACAGCAAGTATCATAGCAACTAAAAAGCCAATCCGGAGTGAGGCTGTTGAAGGTAACGCCCCTTTCCACGTACACTGCTGGTTTGGCCGGGAGCAGCGTTTAGCAATGCTGTCAATCAAACCCGTTGCTAATGCTAGCAGGAGCAATCTCGGGGAAGGAAAGCACCTGATTTATCTGATATTAATGTGCATATCACAAAATAGCAAAATAAAAACCCTAGAATCATGTAGAGTGGGTTAATATGAACACTTAAGACCAAAATGATGAGTCTGACAGCAGCAGGTACAGAGAGAGGGATACACAGTTTTTCAACAGAAAGTGAATTGGAGCCAGAGTCGATGGAGCCGGAAGTGCATCCATGATCACTTCCTATTTGGAATGCAGCGGCTAGCAGGTTAGCAATGTCCATTTATATATACATGACTATGCTATGGTTGTAACCAAGCCAAAAATAAATAAAATAATTTGAATATAAAATGCATAAAATAAAACAGCAATATATAAAGGTTCACTCACATTGTAACTGCTGACTAACTGCCTTCAAAAATGTTTCCAGCAACTTGTGCTTGGTAATGTTGGTAATATCCTCCTCCCAAGAATGTTACTGTGCCTGCATCTATCATCATAACCGCCCCAAACAACTCCCGTTATGATTATTGATCGACTTTAAAATCACTATTTATTTATACAGGAACAAAAACGAGTCCATATGATGAGATGGTGAGATGTATTTTACTAGATACCATGAGTAGTAGTAGGGCTCATTACTTTAGTAAATGCCCCATGGCCTTTCCCACCTACAGTGTGCCAGCTGCAGGAGGCAAATTAGTCTCTGGAGATTCAGAAGCAGCAGTGAGTCAGTGCGTGTTAGACGGAGGGATAAAGACTGACAGTGAAGCTACAACAAAACAACTCTATTGGCATAAACAAATGAATGAACTTCCTAATGAAGAGGCGACACTATTCATAGGCCTGTCACAAAAACACATTTTGAAATATGATATACTGCTGAAGAAAATATAGATGCTAAATGATAATATTGAACCTAATTTATCTCACTGACCCAAAACCCTGAACAAAAAAAAATATTCTGAATCTACAATATGGTTAAAAACAAGAACTGCAATAAATAAACAGCAGAATAAAACTCTTAGTAGTAATTTTGTATATATAATTAGTTATTTATTCAACCTTCTACAGCTAAAAGCTTATTGTAGAACAGAAAAATAACAAAATGTTCTCCACTAGTACAAAGAAAAAGTCCCCACACTAAATATTGACCCTCAAAAATGATTGTTCTGTCTATCTGTATTGAACAATAATTTGATATAGTAATTACTGTGACAGGCCTAGTTTTTCACACAATGTGGTCAAACATTTAAAAAGGACTGGTGAAGCCAAAACTAAATTGGAAGAGACTGGGAGAGACTAGTGGTTAAGAGGTTTTATCTAACAGCACTGGATTTTGTTTTATTTACTTAATATTTTTAGTGTTTATTTTATAGAATAGCCATGCTGCTGGGAATTGAAACATCACTATGATTGGTTGAATCCAATTAGATCATGAAAGGGGCCGACTTATTGGACGTGTCTGTGGTAAAAATGTCTGTGTTTGAGTGTAGAGCTGACGATATGACCAAAATTCATATCACTACAGGGTCGAGATCACAATATTGACTTTCATCACATCGCCTAGGCCTACTTAACGATCTTGATCATTTTCACCCATGACTACATATAGAAACAGCAAGAGTTTTACCAAAAAAAGCAAAGTTTTTTTAGTCTTGTGTGTCACTGAGACCTTCAACACACAAGCGGCTACACAAAACCTAAAAGTCTACCCGGAACTTGCCAACAGATCTGACATAGAGATACAAAGCTCTGAAGCCCGAGCGGACACATGAGTTTGAGTCTTTGTGAGTGATGAAAGGTGGGTGCAGACACACAAAGAATAGCACAAATAAATAGTCACCCGCTGGGCCGCACACACACACACACACACACACATGCACACACGCAGGCGCACACACTCGTCACCCATACAGACAGGAGCTTTGGCATCCAGCAGAGAGAGAGAGAGGTCCAGGAGTCTGCAGGCCTGGGGGAGACAGAGGCTGGATCGGGTTTATGTCGATCACGGGGCACTTCATGTGACTCCAAATCATTATAAAGCACAAAGAAAATCTAAGTAGAGAACTGCAAAAGAACATTTAATTCTTTCAATAGGAGAACAATTTTAAGAGTGAGTGTATTTCGCCACTCATCCAAGTAGCTTCTTCAATTCTGACAGGGTTCGGTAAAACACTGCTTTTCTGTCTGAAGAGAGGAGCTAACTATAGCGAAAGTACCACACCGTAGTTGTTGTATGCTAAAAGACGTTAGATCATGAATTAGGGGTAGGAATGATGCAAAATATACCTAGGTGACAGTTCACACCTTAGGGTAGTATAATGGACAAATAGAAGATACTCCTTACTGTACAATTAACAACTAGTGTATGTTAGTTTCACTGTAGTTAGCTCCTCCTTTCCGACAGATATTTAAAGCAGTGACTTACAGAAACCTGTCAAATGGTGGTTCAGACTGAGAAAAATGTGCCTTAGTACTACACTGTGGTTTTCCCAGTCAACCAAATTAATAGCACAGCAAATATTCAATAAATTCAATAATGCTAAATAAATGAACATGTTTACATTGGGCACAGCAATACTAACAATGAATAAATAAATAAATGGTCTGCATTGCTGATGTAAACAAGCTTTCCCTGTATTTTGGCTGTTTTTATAACTAATGTACCGGTACTTTAATTCTCAGCATTTAGTGAGCCACAGAGTTTATGAATAAATGTTACTAAAATGAGCCTCTCTTTAGCATTGCTTGTGTGATTGGGTTGCTGCTGTTTGCATGCAGCTTAAAGACATTAAGTGATTTGCAATAGTAAATGTGATATTCTCGCTCTCCCTGGTTGTAATTAGCAGTGGGAGGCTGAAAACGTACTCCTCCTATGGTAAACGTAACATGGCATTAACAGCATTAGCGAGTACACAGAAAGGATACTGCTATAGCAGGTTTTTCCAATTCTACCCCGTGCACTTTTTAATGAGATTTTGAGCTTGTAATCTGCCACGCACTTCTCCAGCGCTGTCACCTCTTCATAATTTCTGAGCTGTTTTAGTCAATTCTGTATTTTAATATTTCACATTGCATCATACGACTGAAAGTAAAGAGAATGTATTTTCTTTTTAAAGTTTGAAAGTTTGGAAAATTTCAAAATGCTGCAGCATCATTACCAAAATATATGATGCAAAGCCGCTCGAGAGTATAACTAATGTAAGTAATATTATTATAGATGTGAGTAACATGTTTTGTAATTAACTCAAATAATGTAAACTGACTGCTGCCTCTGCTCCACACAGGACTGTCTGCTGTCCCAGGCCTGAGGGACCCAGAAGAAGACCCTCCTACTGTTAAATTCTATTTTGTATTGATGTTATATTATCATGTGAGGCTTCTTGCCCCGGGCCCCTTCTGTTGGGCCTGTTCCGTACAGTTGGTCAAACTGCAGTAACCACGTTTACAGGAGTATCTTCTGACAGAAGAGAAATAGAAGCACTAAATTGCAATTTTTACTCAAATGAACACAATCAACTCTCTGATGCAGTGATTTAAAGGACAAATATTTGACAACTTGTGTCCAGCAAGTGAACTGGTGTGTGTCTTGCTAAAATGCAAATTAAGTATTGCACTGTTTATGAGTATTCATCCGGGCCATTTACCATGCTCAGCCTTTGTTACAGGTCTGTATACGGAGGCCCTTATTCCCCAATGCACACTCACTCTCATATCTCCAAACTTTTACTGGCGGCTCGTCCTTGGTGCATCTCATAAAAGCAGGCGGAGGAAGGCGGCATAGTTAGAGGCAGTAAAACGCAGACTATGAAATGCATGCGAAGTCACAACAGATGGCTACTACCGGTACGTCCTCGCCCGAATATGACACTGCAAAGGACACTTTGAGCATAAGCACACATCACAGACAGGCCATGGGATCTTGTTAAAGAGAAGGCTGCATATTGAAGACTATGCACAGCAGCTGCTTACTGCTGCTGTAAAACCGGAGAATAGAATAATATCAGTGGGGAATACTGACCAGTAGGGGGCAGAATTAAGCCATGACAGGGAATATACTAGACTACTAATGCCTACATAATTGAATGAGACTCTTACACACCACGATAATCTTGAATCGATCTTGTCTTAGTCCACACAGACAAAGGTATGGAAGGGGTACAGCAGATGTCCTCTTGAAATATGAATTCATGAAAAACATGTATAAGCTTAAGTATATCAGTGCATTATCTCATCACCCTCTGTATCCAGCTGCTTAAAAGAATAACTGAGTGTAGAACAACCTCTAACCTACGGATTAAGAGGACTCCAGTAGGGGGCAGAATTACCACAGACAAGTAAGAAAATCCAAATTATAGCAGTGCCGGGCTGCATAAGAAGAATGCCTTAAGATGCAGAAGAATGTCAACCCTCATGGTCAAATAGTTATAGTGTAGGTTACCACATCCTCCTCTGATCAGACGCACAAGGATGCTCTATCTCCTGTGGATGCTGTTGCTATGGTAACCTCCTCCCAGACCAAGCAAATAAGTTATTTTCAGTGAGTAAGGATGAAGAGAGCTTCTCAAACCATGGTGCTGGTACAAATGATTGCACGTCTTGCAGTATACTCAAGGGTCCAGAGTCCCAAGTTTCAACTAGAGGCATTTTAAAGCTTTTTGTGTTGTTTACCTGGTTCCTTGGTTTATGCCTCGTTTACACTCAATACAAGGGTGGTTTTTTGTGTATTTTGAGCAGTTTACTTGCTCAGTTTACTGGCTAATGCAATGATACAGAAAAGTAGTAGACAGAAGAAGCTATTGATTTGAATATAGTTGGAATTCTCGCAGGACCTGACTTGGTATACAGTCCTGTATCAGAGTGGTTAAGATTCTGTTTAGTCCTGGTTTAATCCTTGCCTTGTGTAAACCGATAGTTTCGGCCAATATAGTCTTCTTTTAAATCTGTTTAGTCCCAAGTTACCTTTTTACTCATCTTCTGTTGTGGTGTGATACGTTTTAGAATCGCTAACATTGTGAGAAAAGGAGGGGGCGTGTTTGTATATAGTCCAATTGATCAGACGCCCTAATTGTTCCTCCGGAGGCCGCATGTCGAAAATAAAACAGAAGAAGTAGACAGGCTGAAATGGCACAACAAGCCCTCTCCACTTAATTATCCTGAGTGAATAAGCCCCAGCCATTGTCAAGAATATGCACTGGTACCTAATGGTTTTGGAGACAATGAAAGGCCCTTAATGGCCCTGTCTGTTCTCAAGTGCCAAAGATGCGGACAGATGAGCAACAGCACTTAGTGAAGGTTGGAGGTCTGTGAGTCAGACGCTGTAAAAGGGTTTCTTAAATTAAGTACAATTAAATTATCACAGAGCATACAGGCAGATGTTGACATGCTAAAGGAACAAAATGCACAGCCGTGGGTTCGAGCAAGCTCAGTTGGTTGGTTGAGCTCTTGCCCTCTGATCCGAAGGTTGGCGGTTCAAATCCTGCGATTCCACCTCCCACAGATGAACACTGCGGTTGTGTTCTTGGACAACACACTTAAGCCACCTCGCCCTCATGTCTGAGTACATTAGAGTGTTTGTGAATAGATGAGCGGTTCCATGATGTAAAGTGCTTTGAGAGCACTGAAGGTGGAAAACCGCGTTACAAATGTGACCATGCATTTACAACTAATGAATCATTGTGAAATCACATCTAAAAGCACTACACACAAAAACTAAGTACACTATTATATGTTGCAAATGATAAATGAGGAAGAAAATGTAGTCACATTGCATTTCGTTGTGCTGAAGTTGGTATTGGAGGTGACATCGCACATTTGGTACAAACAGTATAACCAAAAACATGTTACCAAATGTGGTCAAAGAAACACACCCACACTAACCAGTGCAAAAGGGTAATGTGTTAAATGTGTTTAACAGCACTACAGAATGATAAGTCTGCCTCCAGCGGTCCGCTTGGGACCTCTCAAATCGGCCGGCTCCTATGGAAACAAAGCTCTATATGTTTATCTTTGAACAGGGGGTTGTTCATGCTATGTTCACTGAAAACAACTTAATAAATTAGTTTCATTTTTGACACGGTCTCTCCGGCTCTGCTGACTGCTGTTCTGCAAGGGGAGGGCGGAGCAGGGAGGGGTCATGTGGTGGGAGCATGAGGAGCATGAGAACTATGAGGAGCATGAGGAGCATGAGGAGCATGAGGAGCATGAGAACTATGAGGAGCATGAGAACCATGAGGAGCATGAGGAGCAAGAGGAGCATGAGGAGCATGAGAACCATGAGGAGCATGAGAACCATGAGGAGCATGAGGAGCATGAGAACCATGAGGAACATGAGAACTATGAGGAGCATGAGAACCATGAGGAGCATGAGGAGCATGAGAACTATGAGGAGCATGAGGAGAATGAGAACCATGAGGAGCATGAGGAGACGCTGCAGAGAGTTTCATGGCTACAGAGGCCTGTAGGCCAAGCGTCAGAGGAGACACATGGTCTCATATACCTAACGAAAGGAGGATTCAAATAAAGCCTGGGAGAAACTGTAAGATCACTCAAACAACTTCAGGCATGTTTTTAATGAGGGAATGTTATAATATAATAGAAGTTGATTTAGCATGATACCTTCATTGATGTTGCTTTCTTATCACCAATAAGTTGCTGGGGAATATTTAATTTGACATTATTTTAACATTAAAGCGGGTAACTGGTGGTTGGTATAGCTGGTTGTCAGTACCCAAAATTTAGGAATTGTCATAGTTTGTGATTAAAGTAAAAGAAAAAAAAAAAAGGAGGGAGAGGTGGGGGGATGTGGGGGGGTGGGGATTCCTCTGTAATGGAGGAGACTGGATCTTCCTCTCCCGCTCGAGGTTAGAGGAGAGACACCATTTGGAGGTGCTGTATTGAATGTAAGATCTTTAGTGAATAGAAGGAAAAGGCAGGGACTCTGTGTGGACATCCATTTTGTGCTCCAAGACCTCAATTATCCATTATTACCTGCATTTGATTACCATTCTGCACCCTCTCCCCCCAAGGCTCGATAACTCACAAGGAGCAAAGGGAGCGGGAGGAATGAGCTGCAATTCTGTTCTGTGATTTGGAATTGTTTTGATTTCTGCAGATTTTGAGTTGCGCCATTTAAATTTTTTTTTTTTTTTAACTGAAACTGGGGAAGACATGTAAAACAGGCACAGTGAAAATTTAGTGAGACGGTGAGGTGTCAGCTGTGTATACAAAGTGGATTTAAATGTGTTTGATTGGTAAACTTCATGTAACACAAACAAAAAAATCATTAGTTTAGATGCAGATCCTGTGCCATATTAACTTAAAATGTAAGTTTCAGCCCTTATTGGAACATTATGGGCCTTTGCATTGGCTTTTTGTCTGAGATATGTTGGATCAGTAAAGGAAATGTCAGTTATTTTTGGAAAAAACACCACCCAGATGATTATCAGTCAGGTATAATATATCAAGCTGATTCAAACTACACTGTATGCAGTAGTTTATACACAGTGGGCATGTACCAGAAGAAGAGCCCCAATATACATAGCCTAGATACATATCGATTACAACATTTCAAATAGCCCGTACTTTCATAAAGCCCCAGATGAGTAAAAATGCTAGAGTCTAGACAACCCTATAGGCTCAAGTTGAGGCAAATCGTTATTTTACAGAAAAAGTGAGAGGTCGATCGCCTCATTAATTCTTTTTGCACAGTATTCCAGTCTTCCTTTAAAACCTGTTTTCCACATTACAGTATATTTTAATGTTCACCCGCGAGTCAACATAAAACCAGACTTTGAATATAAATCTGTTAAACATAAACGGTGGTTCAGTTGAGGCTGTTTCAAGGTCTTTCACTAAATACTTTAATCACACATAATGTTGCCTTTCACCACGCGCTCTCTTTGAAAGCTCTCATTTATTGCATGTCTCTAGACACTTAAAATCTATTTACCTGATCAATATGGAGTGCTTCTCTGCTTGCCCACTGTTAGAGCAGCCTACACATTTGCACCCGCCCACACAATAACAACCACAATAGCAAATGCAGCACTGTCCAAGTGAATGGTATTAGCTAATGGCTTGTAAGTGTTAGATTGTGTGGATATAAGAAGAAGGAGGAAGATGATATTACTCCATTTGTTTGTTTTGTGCTGTTGATGCTTTCTTACTCAAAATGTGATACTAGGGTGACCAGATGTCCCAATTTACCCAGATCGGCCCCAGTTTTGAGCCCTGTGTCCCCAGTCCCAGTAGATGCATCCAAAACTATTAATTTGACCCAGTTTTATACAACAATTGTCTCAGGTGTCCATATTTTTCACCAATTTGCCAACATTTAAAGGGGAATATATTGTAATTTCTTAAAAAAATACAGAAAACCATGCTTGAAAATGACCATAAGGCAAAAAAAATGCAGAACAGAAGTGACTCCGATTATATACTAGCCCATGTTGTGACTCACAGGGACAGAGATTACCCAAACATTATGCGATTTATATGAAGCATGTTTGGTATTTTCATATGCTCATCACAGAGTGAGCTCTCCTCTCGCTGCATTTACAGACAATCTCTGACAAACATGTGATCGACAATAAACCAAGAGCTGTCAAATGAAGAGCACAGGTCATCGTAATCATAATCCTCAATTTCACTTTTTTTACTAACTGTTACGAAAGCAAAAACACTTTAAAACACAGTACAACTTTAGTGACGTGACCAAACTGCACCTAGAGGCTGATATTTGCTCAGACAAACTTGGTATGTGATTTATCCTGGGGACTTTTTCTTTGCAATAATGGGGAGATGTTACTTATTTTTGTTGTAATATGATAAGATTTAAACTCTAGAGGGTTAAATAAGTTACTTTTATGGCTAATTATTGCTTCATTCTGCTATTAATTTGTTGCAGTGCATGCCTTTTAATGACACTGTGTATTTTAAATTGGTTAGCTGGTATTCTCCTGCTTTGTGTCAGTGGCATAAAGTAGTTTCAATATCGTCGTTTATCGTGGTATTTCTCTGTAACGATATATCATGAATGTATGCTGTTGTACAATTTTAAATTCATCACTTCTTGTAGTGAGACCATAAATCTTATGAGACTAAAAAAGCACTGTGGACACCTGGCTGTAGTGCGTTTTTGTATTTTGAGTGTTATAAATACAATCCTATTTTTGTGGATTTCTAAGCACTTCATTTTGGCATACAAAAAAGTACTTGAAAAGGCTACTACTATTTCTTCCAACAAGCTGACTGTACTACTATCACTGCGATGACTAATACTAGTAGCTCACTATAGTACACATGGCCTACTTGTCTCACACACCAGATATAACTCCACAAAAGCACATCCACTTCACGACAGCCAATGATTACTTGACCTTTTTGTGCTTCTCAATGAGGACGTCATTTACCATTTGATCCGGCACTGTATTTAGTTGTAATAATTTTAAAGCGGTTTAATCAATCCTTGTGGTTTTCCTAATTATGCAGCACAGCCTGAATCAACTGCAGACTTCTGGAGCTGCTCCGTGTCGTTCATTTCATCTGCCTTTAAATCATACACTGTCTAATTGTGATTAACAGCTCCCCAGTATTGCGCCACTCGCTTCCGTGTAGATAACATCAGTGGTAGTAATTCTAATGTAACAGGCAGTTTAGCAAGAGTATTAATTTTAATTAAAACTCAATCTCTGTATGCAAGACTGATTGCATTGCACGCTCTGGGCGCCTGCGAAGTTGAAACATCCAAACAGGCTGTAGATGTGAGGGAGGAAGAAGCACCTTCAGGCAATGTCTTTATCTTTTCTTCTTTAAAATACATTTGTGAGAGACATTTTTTTCAGACAAGAATAATGAACACTGATCAGTCTCTCTCTGGATGGATTTTAGATTTATAACTGTACTTAGCAGTTAAATGGACTTGAATGGATTTGATAGAATGACAAGAAGGATCTGCGAGCGGCTGATGAGGGTCAAGATGTTTATTTATTTATTCAATATTAAACCAGGTCAGTGGAGAACTCTGTCCATCCGTTCAATGTTTTTTTGCTCATTCATTAACAGAGAAAGGTCCGATAATACTCAGAAGATCCCAGCGTGTTAAAAGACAAGTGGTCATAAAATTACGGCTGATCTGTGCACAGCGATGAAGCGTTTGTATAAAAGAGACCAAAAACCCCCTCCATTGCCTGTTGGGATTTAATTAAAGAAGCCTAAGTGATACTGGGATGACTTGTACCCTACAGTCTGTGCTTTACGCATCTCTCCTCCTCCATTATATTTCATTAATAAGACATTGCCTTAAGAGGGCGTTGAGAAGAGGCAGAGACGGATGAGAAATGAAAGAAGAGGAAGGATACACGCAAATACTTCATAAACAAAAACACATGAAAAAACGAGCCCTTGATAGTAGGTTGCATCATGAGCAGCTCGACATTCCTTAAGGGGAGCAATCAGGAAATGCTAAATGATCCTGATTTTGAATTTCAAACATGTGTCTCTCATCACAATAGTATGCCTTTGTGTTTTCAGTCTAGAGCAAGACATCTTGATGGTGTAATTTGGGTTTAAATATCCATAATTTTGGCTAATGTAATTTGAGATATCCTGATGAAGAAATATAATTAATGATATAAACACAAGGCTTTTTAATTGGAGCTCTCTTTACAAATATCCTTGTAACATTCAAAACAAAATATATAACTTATTTACTTTACTTGTTGCTTTGCAGAAATCTGTACTGCTTCTCATTCCTCTGTCCTCTGTTTTTACGCCAATATATTTGTTTTGACACAAACAGACCACAAAATTCTCTGACTGGTTAATCCAGTTGTCAATCACACGCGTCGGGAACTGGGGTTACAAGATATAGTCCAGTCTTTGTATAGTTTTGTAAAGGCACAGTGTGGTCTGTGCCTGGAACCATCATTTAACTGAACTTGAGACAGAAATCTGGGTGTATGGAAGTGTGCCATATTAAATATAAGCTTTCTCTGTTTACATTGATTCATTCCTATAAAAAATGCAGGTGTTTTGTTTCATTCATGCTTGTTTCACCAATACAAGGTCATCTTTCTCGGAGGGCTCAGAAGTGACTGTTACAATTTTCCACTGATCATTATTGGAAACCTGGGTATTCTGAGGTAATTCTGAGGATTTCTGCACTCCAATTGCGTTCACAGGGAATGTATGGATATTAGACTGAATGCCCATAAAGGCCAAAATAATGCATACGTCCACTTCATTCAAGGACGTCTTTACATTCCCGTGAGTGCTGTCCCCATGGAGGATGTAAGGGTCTCTCCATCCACACACTTTTGCTCTATTATAAGGACAAGAGCAGCCCAAACGAGATGAAGACATAAAAGCGAGCGCGCTTTATAACAACAGGGCTACTTATCACTCCCATCTCTCCCCTTCTCCTCATCTTGTCTCTGATTCAACCTCTCTATCTGTGTTGATTCCCCCGGACGCCTTAGTAATGAAGTTATCCCCCCGCACCGCTCACATTCTGCAGACAGGAGCGCTGGTGGGAGCATCAGTCGAATCAAAGACAACAAGAAAGACAGAAGAAGTGAAGGGGATGGGGATGGGGAATTAGTGAAGGGACATTGTGTGACAATTGGAAAGATTTGTAAATGTGTTTGTGATGACTGAGTTCAAGGAAATATTTAATCTGACACTACTTGAAGAACACTTATTTGATTAATTGCAGCATATTCCTTAAAAGATATTAATTTGAACAAACAAGTGCTGATCTATCTACAATCACAGTGACTTGGAAGCAGTAGCTCACAATATAACAACAAAGACAAAATAAATGGTAATAGAATTCAAAATAGTTCAAGTAGTAAAGAAAAGAGACTGTGTCAAATATCAATCCTCTAACATTTGACCATATTTTGACACATTTATTCATTTATTTGGTGATTCCAGATAGAGATAAGCACATGACCTTAAGTAGTGCATGAGTGCAGATGTGTGAGTACAGGTGATGCTAACAGCAGAGTGGCATTATTCTACTCCAACAAACAAGTCAATCATAAAAGCATGAAGTATCAGATACAGGTGACAGTGGCTGAGGAAGTAATCATAAGCATGTCATTCACACTGACACTGTCCCTGCTACACCCGGAGCTTTAGGGCGGGTCAGAACAGACTGAAGCTTCATGTGGACTGGCACTGGCTCTGCCCTGAGTCCCACTGACGAGGAGCTCACAGATGGGACGACACAGCTCCCAGGACACAGCCAAGGCCTGCTCTGCTCTGGGGACCTGATAGTGTATGCCACCAGTGACTTTTGCTCCAAATGTCTTGTCTGAAAACCAACAGACTAACTCTTCCAGAATACTGACTTTTACTGCAGGCAGAAACTCACAGAACGCCCTCCATTTTATGACTAAGACAAACAATATGATAGTAGTACACAATATCTAAAAATATATCAAATATAAATCTATGACTAATATTATAACTTGAGAATAATATCAGCCACACAGTTGGGTTTTTTTCTTTTTGTCAGTTTTTTTTTTCTTGTAAAGACTTAGGATTTATTTTTTTAAATAAAATATTGTGCATTATGAATATGAGCCCAAATGGCTTTGACCTAGAGCCCACTGTCTGACTGCATTCCAAGATGGAAACTTCTGTCCCACGCAGAGAGTTGGAGAGAGCTGTGCACCCCGCTGCCACAGAAGGAGAGGGTGACACAGCAGGACGTCCAATCAGAAGTGATTCTGACCTTGTTGAGTGAGTGCCAGTTAAGAGTTGTGGGCATGTGTGCCCCAACATCTGCCACTCACTATGCACAAATCTGCACAAGGATTTTCCCTCCAACTGCTCATCTGACTCCTCAAACACCTCCTACACCACATAAGAGGGTGTGCTGGTACTGACCCGGCAACCACACAGAATGGACTGGTGATTCTCAGAGAAAAACTCGAAAATGGTCAGTCCTGCTCCAGGCATGCATTCAAGATTAATGTTAACTGTATGCTGAGGTTGTAAAAGCTACAGAAAAAGCATGGACCATCTGGCCAAAGGTGACCTTCAACGCTGAACTTGTATACTGCACGTACATCACACTCACATGTTAGCTCCAACAACACATCTCATCCTCTTACAACCCTCGTCAGGACTGTACGACTCTATTAGACTATTTATACTGTACCACATGACCTTCTCACCTCATGGTCTTCACCGAGGAAACAGATCTCTCTGTGTGTGGCATTCATATGGCAGCCCCTGAAGGCTGGAATACTTGTGGTTGTCTTGTGTAAATAAAAGAGAATGAGATAAGCTGACATAGCTTAATAGCATGAGCGCCATTTCTGAAATAGCCTGTGTGGATTTGGATATAAATTTTGTGCAACAGACTTTTGGTATACTAACAGCATGTACTTTGAGCAGGTTACTTGCAGATTGCTTATTACATCAACTTCAGCAACTGCTGTGTGCATTTGACCAAAGCAGTGCAGCTTCACATGTTTCACACACACGTCTGATGACCTGAAACTCACTCCTGACCACAGACCCACACTTCACCTGGACTTGCTCTCTGCCAAGGTCATTGTGGCAGGGTCTTTTTTAAGTCTTGTGGAACCCACGCAAGTCCCAAACTGCACTCGCAGTCAGTGTACACAGTCAGAATGTCATCCCAATAGAGAATTTACTCTTTGTGTTGTGGGAAATTGACCTTGCTCAGTGACATATTTCTTCCCCCAGCCATAACAACACATATTTGAATGTATATATATATATTTTTTAATGAAGAGTATTTAGTAACCCTCCATTATATGTGTTGAGTAAGTTAACAGGATGCACAGTGTACTGTCTTGTGCTTTTCATTAGTGTGAGTTTGTGCACACACAGACACTCACACAGAAGGAGTGAGGAGTCAAAAGTGATTAAAGTCTCTCTAATTGCTCTCTAAAAATGGCTCTTTGCTTTTCCACAAAGCCTTTTACTGTTATTGCTGAGAAAGCAACTTCTGCCCCAAGGTGTTTGATTGCCTTTCTCTTTATGTTTGCCTCTAAAAGCAATGAAACTAAACAGTTGTACAAAACGCTTGTTTTTAAGGCGGCCCGGCGAAACAATGCAATTACTTCTAATGCCGCTTTGTAAAAACAACATCTTATCACAACATGAAACTTTCAGGGGTGAAAGGCAAGCACCACTGCAATTTGGAACTTTGTACAAAGTAAGCACAAACATTCTTTGCTTCTCAGAAAGGTGAAGTCAACACATAGAAAATGTTGAAAAATGCTGTGAAGCTTTTATACAAAGATGAGGCATTTAGACGTCAGAACTATCATAACTCACCACCACAAATGTTGCACTAACAGTGAACATGTCCTGACTTTGAAATGTCAGAAGCATGAAAAATGACACATTTTTATACATAACACTATTATGACACACCTGTGACAACAGCATATTACAAATACTGTGAACATCTGGAAGATGATAGTAATTATTACTACAACCATTTTATTTAGTATTCATATACTGACTACTCACAAAAGAAACTTTATTTTTCTTGTTTTATGCCAGATGCCCTTTCCAACACATTTCTATCTCCTTTCAGCTAAAATGGCAGTGCACTCACAGATTACCAGCACTGTTTGTAATGACTGTATGACAGGTCATACAGACAGGATCATTCCATTCTCTTTGAGGGTGGTACTTTAAAAGGTCTCAAGGCTGTACGTAACACGTCCAAGGTTGCCACGGCGATACTACAGTGGCACAGGATTGATCAAAATGGGCGCTTTAAAATGTATAATGAGTGTGAGGCCATGTGATCATGATCACAGTAAAGGAGAGCTGACAGCGTTTGATTTTCCACTTCCAGAGCTTATCATTTCATATCATGTGTTTTCTGATCCAGCCTCTCACGCCTGTTGTCCTCACAGTGGGTCAGACAGTCTCACCAGGACAAGGAGGAAAAAGAGCAGATACTGTAAATGTCTTTAAGTCAATAAACAATTCCTAGCATTACTGTAATAGTGGACATTACACTCTACTGATACTCAGGAGTTGGGTTATCAAAAGTATAAAACTAGAGTAATAAGTAGATACTCATTTGAGCAAGTATCGATACTAAAAAAAGTCACATTTATAGGACAGAACTGAACCTTTCCTGAATAGTTTTATAATGATGCGTATAAGACACATAGACTAGTATACACCCATGGACCACTATGAACCTACTGCACACTGAGGATTACACACATATAACACATGTGGGAATAGAACACAAAGTACAATTTAATGTTGAAAATGGCATTTTATTGTCTAAACATTTTTTATAATCATTGTGGTATCAAAATTGTTTTTGAGTATCGAGTCTATTCCTTAGTATCAAAACTGAGTTTGGATTGTTTGTCTTGTGACACTACTCATTCGTCTTGCGGTTCTTATGTTGATCTTGATCTAGGAGGGCTGGCTACTAGATTTTCACTTTACATATTGATGTTTTATTCTTTGGCAGTTTGCACACATACATTACCCTCTCCACGCTGGTTTGGTCACACATATATTGGGCATTATTCCAATAAGAACATTGCATGTCTTCAGTTAGAACATGTTTAGTTTTTTGTCACTGAGGCTTGGGCTGGTTCAGTATTGCTCTTGATCTGGTTTGGACCAATACAGGCCCATATCATGCTATTTTCTGATCTATGGTATAACATTTTCTCATTACAAACAGTAAGAGTTTGTTTTGTTTCATTCACACATGTTTAACATACAAACCTTGTATATTAAGCTATGCTTTTTTCTCAAATGGAAAAAAAACATGTGATGTCATCATGTGGTAAAACAGGAAGTGCTCCTCTGAGTGTTTAAACTTCATACACCTTCATTTGACTCATTTGGATAATTTCAGGCCAGGCTTCATGACATCACAAGGTGGAACAGAGCATAAACCAGTGTTACGCAAACATGTGTGAAAAAAAAAAACAAAAAACACAACTTCAAGTATGTTTTGATGAAGTAACAACATTATAACATGACTTAAGGTTCACAAGAGTCAATTTTACATAATATAGCACCTTTAAAAAACATTAACTTTTACCCAAATGAAACTGAAATGACATGTTCATGCCCTGTAAATGCTTTAGTGGTGTGTTTGTTACATATCTGAATAGTCCTTATGCTGAGTCTTCCTGGAGATGCTCTGAACTGCACTAATCAATATTTCTATCAGACTTTCTTTTAGAAATGTAGCTTTGATATTGAAGCCCACAGCTGCTCTCATTCTCAGAAGCTCTTTTCCAGAAGCACTACTGCAGCTGTTAAAAACTTAAGGCTGTGGAATACTCACCATTAAAAAGACTGATTTAGCAATGAGCCGCTGATGAAAAGTGGACAAGTGGACCACAGAGAGATGAATGAATTTTACAAGTGAGCTAAAAAGTACCCCACAAACACTAATGTGCTGACTTAAATATCTTCATTTTCTCCAAATCATGGCTATTTCACTATTGAGTGTTCCTGCAGGTGTCCAAGAATCAAGTCAACCACATTTTGCTCTCAGTCTGTCTTTTTAATCTTTTCAAACCAGTCCAGAAAATGCTCTTTTTTATTTCATGCCCTTTCATCTGAAGGAAGGAAAATGCAGTAATATTTACGGCTGTCTCGCCGTAACAGTGACAGAGCCATTGTATAAGTCTACCTTTATGTTTGATGTTCAGCATATCCCTGCCCTTTGCGATTATAACTCTTCAGGTGAGTATATTACCTCTCTCCAAAAGGTTGGCGATTTGATCTCTGCTAATAAATACATTTTGCTATTATGTCCTCCGTGCCTGGCTCTGGTTGAAGGATGGGTCAAATACAGATTCCCTAAACGGACCAGAAGGAGCAGAGACTGGATAGACACTGAAAGACAGAGAGAAAGATTCAGAATGATTTTAAGTGAATGATGGTCAAATAAAAACAGAAAAAGAAAAATGAAAACAACCCCAAATTGAAATTGGGGGTGAACGACCAAAGCAGATATTGACTGACACATGAAGCTGAGGGTTAATTGCAAAGCTCTCCAGCAATAAGAGAAAATATCACCTAAATGTGACATGTCGAAAAATAATGAAGGAAAAACAAAAGAACACATCACACTGCATTGGAACTATTTTTATATTGTGGTTGGGGAACCGTGAGTGTGAATCATTGTGTGAGGTGTGTGAGGTGTGTTGCTTCAGTGAAACACACTGGATGATCTCACAATGGGCTTCTGTGTGTGCAAGATCAAATCAACATTTGTTGTGATGTTCTGTGATGATTATTTAGTAGAATTTGTCTGTACAAAAATAAATAGAATCCAACTGTGACCAAGTGGGAATAGTCCCTAAAGTGTGATATGTTTAGTTTGCTGCTGTGTGTTAACTACGTTAGCGCTTTGAAGAGACTTGTAAACAAACATCAATGACGTTAGCGTTTGTCCAGGTGTGAGTGTGACCCATGGGACACACACCCCTGGGCTTAGTACGCACTCTGATGTTACCTTTGTGTAGACATGGCCCTAACGTTTGCACAGACAGAGATAAATGAATGAAATACCATTTGTTATATTGAGCATATTTTGTTGTACCCAAATATGCTCAAAAGCTCAATACCCCACACACCTCATCCTTATTTAAGGGCCTGGAAAAGGCTAAATGAGATCTCTACATTTCCAATCCTTCCACATACACAATATTGAACTCACACATGTAATATTCTAGAGCACCAACAGCAACAGCAAGATGAAAGGAATCAATATATTATAAGCAGACATCTGAGGAGTGGAGTCCCGCGAGGATCAACCGTAATTGGTCAACCATAATTGGTCCAGACAAACAAGCAAAGGACAACAACAATAAAAAAAAAGCTTTTAACGCACACACCGAACGTGGCAATTAATAAATCAAAAACAGGAATGGCAAATTAAATGCATGAAACAAATATCGACAAGGCTTTGAACACGTCTCCATTATTCACGGGGTTATTGTTGCGCTCTGTTGGTTTGGTGCCAGCATTTGCATATCTAAATGAGTGACCGACACATCTGCATGCTACTCCAAGGCAGAGGTTTTGGTTTTTGGTTTGCTCCGTGACTTCGTGAAGCTTGTTAGGCGTGATAAACAGTGCCCTGGGTTTAGCCTTTCTATCAGGGCGGATGGGCGCGGACAAGGGCAAAACAGGAAGCAGCTCTCATGAGATTATTCATATCCGGAAAGATACAAGCTCTAAGTGCCACCGTGAATAAAGGCTGAAGGATTGTCTGAGTATGTAAAAAGCTTCTAAAGTATGTTTTATCCTTTCTGTAATTAACACAGACGCAAATCGACAAGTACATAATGGGTTTGTTTAGAGAGCCTTGAAAGTATTTTGTACCAGAAAATATAGCATTAATTATTATAATTTAATAGGTTCAAACACATGTTTCAAAACAAACCTCTTAAATTTGCTGCAACTTTTTTTTCTTGTAGCATTTGGGGTCTGACCTCCCAGTTTTAGTCCCTCCTCTCATCCACAAACACTTTCTGTATATAACTTATTTACTGGCAAAATTGGTAGTCAGAAGGAGGGGTACAATTAATTTCAGTGCGTTATTTAGGTGGCAACTTCCTGAATAACATAGATAAAGATAAACACTTTTAACTAGCTGATTTTCAAACTAACTAACTGCTTTTAAACAATGTAAACTAACTATGAAGCCAGAACAGAAAGTATAAAAACATATCTGGAGTTCAAGACAATAATGCTGTTTCCTTTAAGAGGTTACACCAAATTTCAAGAAATGAACAGGTACAGACACTAGGACTGGGCAATTCATCAAGAGATAATGTATCTCTCATGTATAAATGTCAATGATATGGGTGTTTTTTTTAATAGAGAGGTCTACAGCCGTCCTCTACTAGTAAAAGCATGCGGACTGGAGCAGAGTTCAGACTTTTGAGCAAGAAATTGTATTATTTTTGCGTTAAATAGCACAGATTAAAAGCTTGTGTTGTCTATGTTCATGAAATCAATACAAACGCTATTTGTTTTGTTTTTGGAAACGCTAAATTAAATCACATCAAGATCAATATGAGAAAAAAAAAATGATTATGTTCTTGGCCCTACCACCCAGCCCTAACACAGACGTAGAATCAAAGACAGCCCAGTAGCTTTCAAGAAAAAAAAAAAAATCTTATTAAAATTTTTTTCTTTAAGATTGTGACATGAAATACAGTAATGTTAAATGGTCACATGTTTATACAGAGCTTTTCCATCTTCAAGTCACTCAAAGCACTTTACATTAAGGAACCAATCACCCATTTACACACACGCTCACACACCAGTGCACACAAACACTGAGGGTGAGGGGGTTAAATGTCTTACCCAAGGACATAACAGCAGCATTCATTCTCTTGGCCAGTGGTGTTTATGTCGAGAGCGGGAGTCGAACGCTCAACTCAACCAACTGAGCCGCTCTCTCCTTGTAAAGATGTGAGAGAGAAAGAAAGAGTAGACGTAACATAAGGACACAGAGCTTAGGACCAATTTCGCTTCAGCTACAAATTCACAGCTCCATTCACTTCCACTGGAGCCCACTGTACTTCGATAGGACTTCAGAGATTAGTGTCTTCTTTCTCAATTCTGCCAGAGAGCTCATAGTTTACAGGAAAGTCTAAATTTGAAGCCTGAGCCACTGTGATCCTCTGGGAACATGCACACACTGACAGCGACATCACTAATTCTCCCTAATAAACGGTCACGGATCGTCATTTCTTATTATTATACCGTCTCTGTCTCTAAAGCACTATTTTACCAGGATATTACCAGGGCTTTTGCTCATATTACATCTCCCTCTTGCACGATTACCTTAGAAATAGTCTTTTGCTGAAGAAGGTGAAAGGACTTTGGAAAGAAAAATAGACTTTTTAGAAACTTATTTTACTTGTATCTAAGAAATCCACGTCTTGTAAATTTCCAATACAGTTCACACAACATAAGGTGAATTGATTTTAATGACGCAGTAAGTTAAAAGTCAACTTAAAACAGAATTGGTGCTGTTGTTTGTACAGCGCATTCTCTCGAAATAAAGGGACAATATCTAAACCTGTAATAGCTTGTTACAAATAGCTGAAATAAACTACCACACTTTAACTTTATTCTGACATTTTACTTCCCTGAGGTAAGCTAAGGGCAATGTGTACTCTGTTGGGTTTACTAACACACCAATATGACCCTCGAATATCTTAGGTCCTCCACCAAAATAATATGATTTTCTCCATTTTAGGACAGAACCAGTATTATTCCATGATTTATATTTTGAATCTAAAGTTGAAGTCAGAGTTGTGTCTTTGTTATTGAACTACTACATGCACAGTGGTAATTAGGCTTGGTCAGTTATATATGTATATCACAAAAATCATTTGGAAATAATGAGAGTTATTAAAGAGTACTCAAACATGCACAAAACTCTCCAAAAACTACTTCACAACAGGAAATGAGAAGGAGAAACAACCATAACATGGTTGATTTTGCATAATATGTCTGCTTTAAGATAAAATATAATTGTTTCAGGTGAAGTGTGATGGAATGTTTTCATGCCAAAGAGAAGTTTCTGTCCCTGCACTGAAAACAAATCTTATGCTTTGACTTTGTGTTCCTCAACTTTAGATATATGACCTGATAATACTTCTATTCTTTTCCATAAGCTTCAGTTGTGAAGGTCAGAGAGGCTAACTGCACAAAGTGAATGAATGCCTTTTGACGATGCGAAAATATAACCTGGACAGTATCTCTAAAGGGCTGATCAACCCTGTCATAGCTGCTACACTTATATGGGCAGTGATTTGTATGGCCGGGCTTATAATACATGCAGCTTGTGTTATAGAAAGAAGAGGTTGACTATAAAACCACTGATCCTTTTAACCTTTTCCATTTCCAACAAAATGACGCTGATCAAAGGAACAGGCCATGTGCATATGCATGTAAAAGGGCTCCGCAATGAGAAATGAATATAGACAGAGCTATTTACTGATTATACCGCGGCACTGAGACCCTCCAAGGCTTTCCAGGCTCTAACTGCCCTTAATGCCTGTGATTCCCGCTCTTCCTCCCACACTGCCCTGCACATTTTCTCAGGGAGACAGTGAAAGGACGGCTCTGAAATATTAAACAGCCCACTGAGGAGACATGTGCTCCATGGTTTAACACTGTGGTCCAGAGCAAGGGGCACTGATACAAGTATTAAAAAACCAAGAGCACGCCTACACATGTGTAAATCATTGTTATGTACAGGAAATAATGTTTGTTGTCTGTACTGAGAAACAAAATGAGTTTCACAACTTGTGTGTATGCTGTTAGTCCAATCCTCTGGCCTTACCCTCATGTGATTGGTGCTGTTTCGAGGGACTGATGGTGTTGCCTCACTTCCGTCAGTTTGTCCCAAGGCAGCTGTGACTACAGTAGTAGCTTACCACCACTGAGTATGTAGAGAATTAATAATGTAATGTAATGCTTTGGGTGTCTTGAAAGATGCTGTATAAATCCATTGCATTACCTCTTACAGATCATTGATGTCTATGCCTCAGTCTCTCTTGCAATTTCTCTTGCAACTACAAAACATGACTGGTTTCAGTAATAAAACAATACACTGCATTTCTTCTCTCTTATTTCTCTAAGTAATGTTAATTAATGATCCAGCATTTGAGTTGCTTGAGGCTGGGGGTTTATGCATCTGCACAGTCACTGACGCCTCCGTCATCCCAAACTCCAGACAGTGAGCTGCATAAAGTGCATCCCCAGCCATCAAAGCTGCTGTTGTGCACTCACTGTAGCCTCGTTGTGGGCTCACTATAGCCACATCAGTGGTGCTCCTCTTTAGTTTAGGGCTGAGTTCCATTGCACTTTAGGACTCATAGTAACTCCCCATTCATCCTTGAAGGTGTCCTCAGTGGTCAGCAGTGGCACAGGGCACACTGTCTCTGCTGCTTTGCTTTGTTTTGTTTTGCCTTACCTACGGTGTTGGTTCAGTTAATCTTTGCTTTTGCTTCCACATTTTGTTTTGCTCAGTTTATGTACAACATTATTTGGTCCACTGTGGGGTCGCCTATTCTTTTTTGACACTGTTCTGGACTGAGCTCAGATCAGTGTCTCTGAGCGCTGTGATTTGTGCCTTGGTGCTGTATTTTATGCCCTGTCTGGTCTCACAGGTGGTAGGTTTAGGCTGAGTAACCTTTGAAAGAAATGAACCAGTGTGTATGGGTGGATCCAGATTTTATATTTTGTAGTTATTGTTAAGTAATTTTAAAAAGTGTTGTCCTTAATATGTAAAAATGATTTGTGGTGACATTCAAACTGTTCAATTGCCACATAAGGAAATGATTCTTGCCCCTCTTAAGGTCCATCCTAGTGGAAAAAGCCCTTCCATTGTGAATAGGTGTTTACAGTTAGCCCTGCTGTCACAGCTGACCTCTGTGATATAGTGTCTCACTATGTACTACACTTAAAGAGGAAGAATACAAGCAGACAGCTGTGGAGCTGACAACAGACTAACCACAGTTACACTCATGTCCTCTGCCACTGCATTTGTTTCAAAACAAACAGCACATTAAACAACAGTGTTTGAGGAGTGCGCGCAGGCGCAGGGGAGTGAGGAGCACAATGTGGCTGCTCTGTTGCCGGAGGAAGAATAGGGGTCAAAGCAGAGAGGCGAGTGCGATGGAGAGATAACAGTGCTGACCCTGAGTTAATTGGCAATTATAGAGCTGCCAACATTATTGTTATAGGCTCTAATGAGGATTCTCTCACATGAACCTGTGTTTGTGCCTCTTCTGAGTACACACCATGTTTAAAGAAGGGAGGGCTGGATGTGTCAAAAAGGAAAAAAAAAAAAAAGAAAAGTGTACACAACAAGAAGAGGAATTGAAAGAGAAATGCAACAAGTAAAAAACGGTTCCAAATTCATTCTTTTCAACTCAAATTCTGTTCAATTCTTTAACATAATAATGTATTCATTTACTGTCATCCTCAACAGTTGTGAGGTGTGCTTTTGTAGTAGTATAGCCTGATACACAGTACTCTTGTGATACTGGTATGTTTTTTGTTTTTTTTGTTTTTTCCAGTAATCATTTGGATAGTTATTGCACTTTTTACAATTATATAGTTATACACACTAACATTTCAGAATTTGTTTGAGGTACTGTAGTCAGGACCCTGTTTCATTTCTGTACATAACCAGTTGCAGTTCTCTACCACTGGGAGCCAATAGCAACGGCTAATCAAACCTTAATGACTCAGTTAGACCAGACTCTTCTTGAAGTGTCACAGGTGGTTTATGGGAAATCGAGTTCATTATTCTAATCTCTCTGCATCAAACAAACGACAAAATGGGCCAGTGACCAGATGTTGAGCTAATCCTGTCGTAGAATGTGAATCCTCTAGTTCCTACAGTGACAGGGAGTAATGCAAAAGCACTTGTGTGTGTTCAGTTGACACTTGTTCTTGATTGCACCGGGTCATATTTTCAACCTTGGCGAGTAGAGAGAAGGATGGAAAAGGGATGAGGAGATAAGAGAGGAGGAAAGGAAGAGGGAGCAAGGTGCCTCCTCTTTGAAATCCATCTTTTCAAGGATGGCTTCCCTGCTGTGTGCCCTGGGCTTTGTCCTTCTTACAGCTTTTGTGGTGTGTGTGTGTGTGGCAGGTACAGACTGTGTGGTTTCAGTGTTACGATGGGTGTGCGTTGACAGTCTAGTCTCCTATCACAGCCTCCTGCTCCCCACGCACTGTCACTGTGGCCCCAAGGAGACTCTCTCTTATAGAACTTATCTGGCAACCTACTCCCGTGTTAACGCATCAGCCCAAAACTCAAGCCTAAAAAATCCATATCTTTTCAGTGACGCGCATATTTCTCTTGGTTGAGTTTTCTGTTTTTCTCTGTGCACTTCTTCTGGCCTTTTATAGCAACAGGAATGAATGCAGTGTACACAGTTATTTTATTTTTGAGTAGTAAGATGTATTCGACATGTTTAAAGGTCTGTTATAAACAAAACCGGATTATTTTTCTGTAGGGTATTTCAACTCGAGTTTTTTGACTGACCCGGCTCCCACGTAATGTATCAAACATCCTTGAAAGTAAAATTTAAAAAAGGAAGTAACATTTTAACATTTTTTGACAAAGTACAGGGAGAAACGCAACAACAAAGTGCACACTGTATCAATTGTAAAAACAGTCCGATTAGGTTCATTAGGCCTTTTTATCTGATTATACTTTAGATTCTTCTGTTTATTTTATACCTCAACAGTTTTGGAAGACAGTGCCACAATTTGTTTAAATCAGCTGACCCAACACGTCCCAGCAAGGTATAAAATAAACAGGTCCCACTTACTAACAGCTCCCATGGTAAAGATGAGAAGGTAAATGCTTAATATGTTCACTCACAATAATCAGTGTTTCTGTGGCTCTTTAAAGTACAAACAAAACTGATTCTTCCCGATGTGCTCAGTCCAAACTTCTTGTGCCTCCAGGAAGCCTCTCTATCCTCCTCCGCTGTGCACCAGGCATTGTCAGCAAGTTTGAGGAAGAGGTTGATGACATAGCAGGGCTCGACTTTTGCATGAATCTCTTCTTTCTGCTCTCTCCAAAACTTCGGTAACCTCCCAATTCTTCGTTGCTAACTCCAGTCTCCAAAGACAAAGTTTGGGAGCGGTTGTCCTCTGGCTCACCTCGGAGCACACTTGATTGCACTGCGCTCAGATTGGAGCTCAAATCCACCTCTCTTTAGTTCTTTTTTGTCTCGACTATCTCGTCTGAGTGTGTTTTCTCATAATACTGAGCAGAGGAAGGATGCTCCTGACTACAAAAAGTGCTTAAGAAAATATTTGTTTGACCTCAGCTGATGTTCAACACAAAGAAAGTACTTAAAACACTTGAATTAGCTCAGATCTGTTTGAGGTCATCTCTTTGCTCTGTTGTTTCTTATCAAATAAACCAATGCAGTTCATGAGGTGTGCTGGTAAAATTTCAAATGCTGTTCACTCATTATACTGTGTATGTTGTCAAGTACACTCAACACCCCTTTCGAAATGCAAATGTGAAAAGTCAAAAAACATGTTATTTTCAAAATTATTTTATTTTCAAAAGCATCTTTGTTTTCCATATTTTTCACTGTATGATTAGACCACAGAGGTTTAGATCAGGTTGCAAATAAAGCTCTAATCTGCAGGTTTATTTGATTTATTTTGATCAGTAAAAGGCAGTTCTGTGGGGTCAAAGCTTGGATGCTGCCAAACATCAGTAATGTCAGTAACATTCTGGAATTTTACTTGTGAATACAACAGGGTCAGTATGTGCATTCACATTACAACTACACTTTAAAAGTGTAACTTGTACATGTCATTACTTACAGAAAAGTAAAAAAAAAGACAAGACATGGAGCTTAAGCTGTAAAACTCATCTGCAGCTTCATGTCCAATCATAGCTTCGCCCCAGCTCTCCTCTTCCTCAGCCATCGGTGAAGAGGCAGGTCAATCCCTCCTGCACTTCTCCTCATCAGCTATTCAGTTTTTTTTTCTCTATCCCATCATCCTCCCCCTACCATCTAGTTAGTCTCGTGGCCCCTCTCTCAGCACCACCAGGCTCCAGGGAGAAGGCATCTCCAAAATGCTCCTGAGCCCAGCACACGGCTCATCATCGTCTCCTGCTGGAGTCTGAGGACACACGCCTCATCATGCAGCTTTTCTAATGTCCATTTCTCTGTGTCTGTGTCTTTCCAGGTTGAATTGAGAAAAAGTATACTTTTGATTATGAAATTGTGGTGCAACAGGTTGGCAGTGATTATTGACCTGAACAATATGTTGGTCTTTGTTATTAAATCCAACCACTGTCACCCATAAAGCTCATGCCCTACAAAAAGGCCTGAGAAGTAGAAAATATGCCTGTATATGCCTATGAATATGTCATTTTCTGATCTGCACTGTGGGCAACATATTCTCACTCCCAGAACTTCAAAGATGTACACATGGGGAACTTTCTTATTTCTCAGCTGTGATTTTATGTCTGTATTTATTGTATGTATAACTTATGCATGTAAGCCAACTCCAGCTATGAATACAGTTACCCGCATATTATAAGTTAAATGACTCTGTCTGTAAAACTTTTTTTTTCTAATTTGAACAATAGCTAAAGTGTGTAGCTGCTCTAGTTCAGTCTGAGTGCTCCTGCAGCTCCTTCAGAGATGCCTGGGAGCAGTGCGTTCACTGGTGCTCCGTATTTCCTCCATCTCTTTGAATCCCACGCCCTGCAGAGATGAGAAGATGTGGCGTCAGCACTTTTGGAGGAGCGTTTGCTTGCACAGCTTTTAGCAGAATTGTTTTTGCTACATGCACTTTTTCCTTTGGGTATCAGTTTACAAGAAAAAATAATTAGTGAACACTGTTAGATCAGGCGCCAATGCCCCCAGTACCTTGGTACAATGGCAGCAACAATTGCTCAGAATTTCATGAGCGTATTAAAGTCAAGCACTTGCAAGTTCATTTAAAATAAAACTGCTCATACAGCTCCTGGTTCTGATAATATTTACGTTATTGAATTTTTAGAAAATAGGAAGTTTTTAGAACATAAAAAAGTCCAATTATCTGTTGGACATCACCTGACTACACGCCTCTATTTATATAACCATGAATCTATAAGTGACAAAATACAAACTTATTTCATGTCTTTATAGAAGGTTTTTTTGTTTGTTTGTTTGTTGTTGTTGAATAAAAGTGTTACTATTGGCATTGGAAAATAATTGAGAAAAAATCAAGGGGTGGATGGTCATTATCGGGTTTGTAATATTGGCGTATTGATTTGCTGTTCGTTAAATTCAAGGGCACACACATTAATATAGTTCCACTGTCAAAATACAATTTATCATTTGCCTTAATGTTTTGTTTGTTTTTTTTTATGGAAGGAGTTTGTGTGATATCTGCACTCCGAGCATGTTCCGAGGCATTTTTGTCACTCTGTTAATGATATTCCAACACACAGGAATAACCTTAGCTGCTCTCTCTCTCTCTCTCTCTCTCTCTCTCTCTCTCTCTCTCTCTCTCTCTCTCTCTCTATCTGTCTGTCTATCGATCTCTATCTCTCTCTCACACTCACTCACGTCCTCTCCGTTCCACATTGACGCTGAAGTTCTCGTAGGTGGCTGTCTTTGCCTCAGGAGCAGCCGATCTGACGTGGGCTTAGTGCTTTCCAATGAATGTGCTGATGATTTTAAGTAAGTTGGGGGCTGGCTGGAAGGAGAGGAGAGGAAAAGTTCTTCAGGGACAGACAGGAGCTGGATATTAAAGATTCAGAAGCCATGAGTTTGCAGCGAGACTCAAACTGGGGATAAGAGATGGAGGTTACCTTCAGTGAACTATCAGAGTTTTTTTTTTTAAACTGAACAACTGCATGTGCATTCAGAAAAGGTGATGAAGGTTTGAAAAAGACATGGGAAGTACAACTCCATGAACAGAAAGTTATGAACCGCAGATCCTGAAGTAATGTCTTCTTTATATCTACTTCTTTGTTCTTCTTCATACAACCTTTTGGAAGACTTCTACAACTATGCAAAAAGTTGTTAAGCATGCCATTTTTACACTGAAAAAGCTCAAAATGTGTGCTTTTACCTAAATAAAATGAAAATAAACCTTGACGAAATCTGACTCAAAATCCATTCTCTTCCATGAAAATGTAAGGTCCCAAAAGTGAGAGTTGTATTACGCTGGACCATGAACATTTGATGCAAGGCGTGCAAATTTTGTAAGCAAAACTTTATCTTGTGTTTAAGTAAAATGTGTTTTCCGCATAGCGCATAACCCCCACAAATGACTGCTTCCTCATTACTTGTTTTTGTTTGTCCTGTCCTTGTTTTATGTTGAACTATTGTAAAGTATCTTTGATTTACCATGAAAAGCGCTACATAAAGGTCTGTCTGTGGCCTGAAACAAGACTAAATCAAGAGAGACAATGAATATCCCTCAATATGCAGATCTAAACCATACAGGACTAACAAATGAGTTTAAGGCGGCGCACAGTCACTACTTTGTCGCCATAACAATTTCCTTTGTGCCTTTGAATAAAGTTTATGAACTGCATTCAAAGAAGTTGGAGTTGGAGTCCCTGATGACGGTTTGTTGCACATCGGAAGTAGTCTTACAACATTCAGCATCAGCCATCAAAGGAGTATTATGTAAAAGGCAGTGTATAAGGTAATGCAAGGTAAATATGAGCTGCAAGGGAGTCAGGATGGATGCAGGATAACACTGAAGATCTAAAAAGGAACAGTTTAATGCGAGATTATTCCATTCTCTGTAATGTTCACCAGTATTTTTATTTATTTTTTTATTCATCATTCATAATATTCCACTGGTTTACGATGCCAGTAACCAACACTAGAGCTGCTGGTTCTAGTGTTGCAATCACTCAACTTTAAAGTTAAGAAAGTTACAAAAAAAAGTGCCCTTAAAAAAAATGTTCCTTCTTTATGTCTTGTTGAAAAAAAAGCAGTGTAATGAATGTAAGTATAGCACCC
Organism: Periophthalmus magnuspinnatus; assembly: GCF_009829125.3. Taxonomy (NCBI): domain Eukaryota; kingdom Metazoa; phylum Chordata; class Actinopteri; order Gobiiformes; family Gobiidae; genus Periophthalmus; species Periophthalmus magnuspinnatus. The sequence continues at coordinate 30,011,256 of NC_047139.1, read as the reverse complement.
TTAAAAGTAATGATGACAATTTAGGAAGTATTTCTACAGCTCCCTGCAGAGTGATTCATCAAGCGCAGAATAGTAAGACAACACTTAAAGAAAGTTTGACAGAGTGACAGGTCAAATTCATTAGAAAATGTTAATATCGCAGAAATGAGCTCCCTAGAGACCCATTCAACAAGCAGCAAAGACAGAGACAGCATCTGCCTCCTCTCTCTGCCTTCAGTAAGCTGGGCAATCCTATATCACTGTACAGTATGTATGCAGCCTCACACTGGAATGCTACCAAAGGCCTAGTTGGATCTGGTCCCAGGGTGCTGGAGTCCTCTGCCTTGTTAACATATTTGGCTTGGCGCTAACAGAATGACAGGAGCACTGCCTCTACGTGGTCGACATGGATAGACACAGAAACAGGATTTAACTGAAGATCTGAGACTACGGAGGACAGCCAAAAGTGTGTGTCAGAAAGATTTATCGTGAGCAGCTATATAATACATTTACTGTGTCTATGGAGTGTGACTATTCTTTATTGCCATTGTAATTAGTCTGTGCACGGTTCGCATGCTAGTTGTTGTTGGTATGACATCACGGAGAATAATTAGGAGGCTTGGAATGAATAAGGTAAGTGAGGGATAACTTTAGACCATTACCCCAGAACAGATATATTGCATAAGCAGCTCTGTTTGTATCTGATTAGAAAATATTTTATTGACTGATAATCAGGAAGTGCGTATTAGCATGGTAAGTGTTGTTAGCATTACTGAACTGTACAACAAAACTCCACACTAGGCTCTGAGAATTATGAAACAAGTTTAGAAACGTATTGTGGTGAGTAATTAGGATGTTTGGAATGACCGAGGTAAGCGAGGAATAACTTTGGACCAGTGCAAATGCTTTAACATGAACTATCGCTGTGTTTTCACGTTTTAAGACAGTAAAAATCAAGTATAGGGCGATTAAGCGGGGGACATTATGACTACACTTTAAAAATGCTCTATGTCACTTTTCTGTTGGTTCGTCCACCTTTATAAGTCTTTATAAGTCCATAAACCTGTAACTTGACCTGTGCCATCATCATTTCCATGCTATACTGTGGAACTTTTTTGACAAAGCATATTCTCTACTAGAAAAGTAACATAGTGCACCTTTAAACTAACTGCATTGACTGAACCACAATACTAAAACAGAGCTTATGCTGTGTCCAACTGCTATTCCAAAACAAGATTAGTGCTTTCAATCACTTGTATAATGGAATTTACAAGAAGTTTTAAAATGTAACTTTTTTAGTGAAGGTTGCATAAAAGTGCCCCCAACTTGTCTCCTTCAGTTGCCATTTGTCTTTCCCCTTCTCCCTTAATTCAAGCACATGAGAGTTGAAGGCTGTCATCTTTATGCAGATATGAGAAGTCCTAGACCCTGACTTGGTGCCAAAACTTTGTTCAAACTTTTCGTGGATTTAAATAAACTTTGATTTATGTAACACTGTTGAGTTTCTGTACCCGTGGCAACAGCTCAAACTGAAACTCAGTTGTTTTTGTTGAATCTTTAAAGAGCCCATATTGTGCGATTTTCTGATCTATGTTATAATGTTGTTTCCTCATTACAAGTATACCTGGAATTGTACAAACCTTCAGTCGTCCAGGTCTGGTCCATGGTAAAAGCTGAAGTTAATCCTTCCTTGAACAGGAATGGGGACCTGAGACATAATTTATCTCTGATTTATAACTCCATCCTCGGACCCAAAGCAAACAAACAGAACAAAGAAAACAAAAGAGCTAGCTAGTAGGCACGTTTAGGCTGAATGATTATGCTAAGTAGGTCCCAGGCTCAGTGCTTAGTGTAGCTCATTAGATGTAGTGTACAAACTGAAACTGTGACCAATAGCTGTTTCCAGTTTCAGTGTAGCCCTTCAGACAGGTATAAGGCAGTGTCCAGCAGTGATCTGACCAGAACTGAAGAAGTGGATTGGACGAGCAGCAAAACGTTTTCACTCCTACAAGTTTTTGTCCAGTTGACAGATTTAGCTTTTACTATTTTACCTGGAGTGTTTTGTTTCATTCACATGTTTAACACACAAACCCCACAGACTGAGTTCTTTTTTCAAACTGAAAACACTCTTGTAATGTCATGTGGTAATACAAGAAGTGCTCCACTGTGTTTTTAAACTTCCTAGAATTTCCGATCACTATTGAACTTAAGGTAAAATGTAGCTGTTAACTTGAAAACTCCCACTTCATGACATCACAAGGTGGAACAGAGCAATTTGAGCTTTGGAAATGTAGACACACTAATAATGCAGTGTTACTCAAACATGTGTAAATGAAACAAAACATAACTCCAGGTATGTTTTTGAGAAGCTAACAACATTATAATATGGTTTAAAGCTCACAAGAGTCAATTTAGCATAACAATAACAATAACAACAACAATAGCATAACCTTTAAAGGGGCATTGCGTAACTTTTTTATGTGGCGCAGGAGGGCACATCAACTGTCTCCTTGGAGATGTTATTGCTTTGCCTGGAATATAGCTTTTTTTTTTTTTTTACTCAAAAATATCTTGAAATTCTTATCTCATGCATTCCTACTGCGAGTGGGGTTGCTTCCACAAATTTACCCACATGCTTGTCGAGATAGATAAGTTTAATGCGATACTGTGTATACTGGAAAAAGCAATAACACCTCCACATACAAGGAGGTGGTGGACTACTACTAGAAAAAATAGATAGTGCACCTTTAGTGAAAAAACAAGGAGACGAAACAGACAGAACTTTTATAGAGAAAAACACATTTCCTTTCTGATTTTGATCAAATTTGGTCATTCCTGAAATGAAGGCAAGCTTTCACCACCTAAAAGTAAACATACCTCTGTGCAGACACTATAGTGAGAGGCATTGAGCTTGCAGTATGGGGAAGATTTGTCATTACCAACCCAAGGTGCCTACTACAAAAGCAATAGCACATTTTTCTTTTCAGTCGATGATATGAAGTGACAGTCTCCGTGTATGCCCTGTGTGAATTTGGGCAGACCTGGCGCAGTCTGGGGTTGTCTGTTGTCTGATTGGCTGGGCACAATATGGAGGAGAGTGTAGTGCAGGGAGGCAGAGATAACAGGCTTATCTCCAGGTGAGGGCCACTGAGGGCAAAACGCACAAGCTCCTTCATACTAATGCTAACAATATAGACAACAGCCTTAGTGTGCTGTGAAGGAGTTTGTAAGGAGGAAAGGTGTGGTTTTGACTTGGTACACACTTTGGATAGTTTTTCTGTTTAATTCTGCTTAATGCATGTTTCAATTATTTATCAGTCTCTACCAAGCCCTATTAGAACCCTCCTTACAGTTACAGCTGAAACCAGTTTACATGCACTACATAAAAACACATACGTTTTTTCTCACTGTCTGACATTAAATCAGACTAAACTTTTCCCGTTTTAGGTCAATTAGAATTATCAAAGTGATTTCTATTTGCTAAATGCCAGAATCATGAGAGAAGGATTTTTTAGAGAATTTCTTCTTACTATCTTCAAAGTCAGAAGTTTACATATACTAAGATTACCATGCAGGTAAACAATTTGGGAAAACCCAGATGATGATGTCATGTCTTTGGAAGCGTCTGATGGTCTGGTTTATTGGCAACCTTTGAGTTAATTAGAGACACACCTGTGGATGTATTTGAGAACACACCTGAAACACACTGCTTCTTTGTGTAACATCATGGCAAAGTCAAAGAAAGACAGATATATGGAAGATAATTGTGGACTTGCACAAGTCTGGTTCATCCTTGGTGCAATTTCCAGATGCCTGAAGGTGCCACGTTCATCTGTTCAAACAATTATACACAAGTATAAAGACCATGGAAATGTCCTGCCAGACCGCTCAGGAAGGAGACGGGTTCTGTGTTCCAGAGATGAAAGTGCTTTGGTCTGAAATGTGCAGATCAACCCAGAACAAAAGCAAAAGACCTTTTAAGATGCTGCTGAAGCTGGTAAGAGTGTGTCATTATCCACAGTGAAACTAGGACTGTACCAACATGGACTGAAAGGACACTCTACAGAAAGATGACATTACTCCAAAAGAAACATAAAAAAGACAGATTACAGTTTTCAAAAGCACACAGGGACAAAAACCTTCATTTTTGAGACATGTCCTGTGGTCTGACGAAACAAAAATGTAACTGTTTGGTCATAATGAGCATTGTTACATTTGGAGGAAAAAAGGGAAAGTTTGCAAGCCTGAAAACACTATGCCAACGTCATGTTGTGGGGTTGTTTTCCTGCAGGAGGAACTGGTGCACTTCACAAAATAGATGGCATCAAGGGGAAAGAACTTTATGTGGAAATACTGAAGCAACATCTCAAGACATCAGCCAGGGAGTTAAAGCTTGGGCACAAATGGGTCTTTCAAATGAACAATGACCTGAAGTATACTGCCAAACTGGTTACAAAGTGGCTTAAGGATAACAAAGTCATCACAAAGCCCTGATCTCAATCCAATTGAAAAGTTATGTGCAGACCTGAAAAGGCCTGTGTGAGCAAGGGGGCCACAAACTTGGCTCAGTTACACCAGTTCTGTCAGGAGGAATGGGACAAAATTCCTGCCAACTATTGTGAGATGTTCAACATTTGACCTAAGTTATACAGAAGTGTATGTAAACCTCTGACTTTAAAGAAAGTAATGAAAAATCCATCCATCCATCCATTTTCTTCCGCTTATCGGGGGCCAGGTCGCGGGGGCAGCAGTCTAAGCAGGGACTCCCAGACTTCCCTCACCCCGGACACGTCCTCCAGCTCCTCCGGTGGGACCCCAAGGCGTTCCCAGGCCAGCCGAGAGACATAGTCCCTCCAGCGTGTCCTGGGTCTTCCCCGGGGCCTCCTCCCGGTGGGACATGCCCAGAACACCTCCCTAGGGAGGCGTCTAGGAGGCATCCTGAGCAGATGCCCGAGCCACCTCAACTGGTTCCTCTCAATGTGTAGGAGCAGCGGCTCTACTCCGAGCTCCTCCCGTGTGACCGAGCTCCTCACCCTATCCCTAAGGGTGCGCCCGGCCACTCTGCGGAGGAAACCCATTTTGGCCGCTTGTATCTGTGACCTTGTCCTTTCGGTCATTACCCAGAGCTCATGACCATAGGATGAATGATGATAGAATGATGATAGAATAAAAAATTGTCAAAAAAATAAAAAAAAATAAAAAATCATCGTGTCACTGTTTTGATATTTAGCAAATACAAATAATTTTGGTAACCCTGACTGATCTAAAAAGGAAAAGGTTAGTGTGATTTCATGTCAGACAGTGACAAAAAAGTGCATCTGTGCATCTTTTCGATGTAGTGTATGTAAACAACTGTAGTGTATGTTTCAACTGTAGCTGTAAGATTGTGTCTAATACTTCAACACTCACAAGTTTACTTTACCCATGCTACCACACATAAATATATAAATGCATGATACAGAACTGTGCACATCAACGTGAAAAACCTGATACGATGTGCAGTAGCTTCATCAGTGGTATGCACGCTGATTGTGTTGTGATAGCGCTCTGAAGGGGGAGTGACTTAGTGCGGAGAGCTAAGTGGACCAGTTTGATTTGGTGTGGGCTAAAAAACAGTACTGTTGTGGTACCAAATGGACTCCAGTACAGATTGCAGTTTGTGATGTGAACACTAACTGGCCTTGACCGGCCCAACTCACACTTTTGATCCTAACAAGCCTCTGTAGCACTCATAGCATGGACAAAATAAACCCCAGAATGACAATAAAAATGGAACAAATAAGTCGTGACAAGATGTATAGTGGAGAAAATGTATGGCCATTGTTATTTTATATAAATAGACAAAATATATCACAGTTTCTTGGACCAATCTCAAAAAATGATGTAGTTAACACTCTAATCAGTCACACCGGCTCGTAAAGTAAAGAGCTGTCACTAATCCTTATAACATAGAGACATTTGTGGCTAATCCTCACTACATAGACATGCATTTATTCTCATTTAGTCATGTACTACCTTGATCCGGGATATTCGATGTCTTTATTAACCACACAGTGGTAATAAAGTTGTCATAACTCCAAATACGAAATCAAAACGTTGTTAAAATCTGATGGATTTTAATTTTTGTTGGCAAGTGACAAACCAGGTAGTGACTTTTCTCTGGCTAATGGGAGAACGGGGTTTGTATTTGGCAGCCTTTTCCTGCACTATTTGTGATGCAGCTCCACCTCAGGCCAGGGGTAGTCTGTATTTTCTCTTGATTTGGTTCGCTTGAGCTGAAGTGTAGTGAGAAAGTGATCCGCACTAAACGAGCAGTTAACCAGACTAAGACGTGTGAAGCACCCTAAATATGTTATGTGCATTTAACAGCCCGCAGAAGTAAATGAGCCCCTCTTTAAGTGACCCTCATTCACCATTCTGACATGTAGATTAATACTGAATAGGTCAATTGATAATCGTGATAATCGTGAATTGTTTTTTTTTTCAATGGTAGAAAAAAGCTTTAGTTTGTCTGTTTAACTGACTTTGTAAAATGAATAGGACTTACAAAATGTGCCATGATACTTTGTTTTGGCAGATGGGAGTAATTATGCTCCTATAGTCAAGAAAATGTTGTGATTTCCATTTTTTCCTCTAGTTTTAGTTTATCATCTACAGCAATTTCTAACATTCCTTTGAGTTACTTGGAATATAAATAAGTCGCTCCAGAATACACTCTTCAGTACTTTACAAACATGTAAGTCTGGTCACCAGTGAATCTCCCTGTTTTCAGACGGGTGTGATTAGGTGGATTAGCCAGTTGAGGACATGCACGGTCCTTTCATATAAAAAAGGAAAATAAAGAAAAAAAAAATATCACAGGGGGCTGAAAAACATGGCGGATTTCTGCAGAATCAATGACTAAAGCACCAAACTCTGTTAGTCTGAGAGATACATTTGATTTTATTTGTAAATTATAGATGACCAATGAGCTCCTTGTTTCACATGCGTCACTGAAAAAAACAAATCTGATTGCACAATCACGTCTGGCCAGGCTGGAGACGCAACGGAGGACGTGTGGACCAGACTGATGTCAATCTGCATAAAAAATACAGAGAGATATCATTTTGGATTTGCCAGGCAAATAAATAACAAACACTCAAATAAAACAGGAAAGTGAGTGGAATCAAGTGCTACCAGTATCACACAGAAGTACACTCTATTCATTATTCAGAAGAGTAAGTCTCCTTGGCCAAAGCCCCGAGACAGAGCTATAAAATATATATCAAAGGTTAAAAACTGTATAAATAACACTGAATCTAGTTTCACATATTACCAGAAGTTGGAACTCAGAAAACTAAGATGACCTCCATATTAGTTCTATCAGTCTACTGACCCAGTATCTACATGAGTCTAGTTCATTGTCTTGGTGAGTGTTTGAATAATGAAAGGTTGGAGTGTGGTATTAGACACACTGCAGTTTCCAAAGGTCAGCTCTCCTCAGTGCCCCCCAGGATGCACCCCTCTTCATCACACGGCCCATCATCATCTGTTTCCTCTAAATCAAAGTATAATAAGTATAATGTAGACTTTTCCGTTAGGAGCATTGTCAAATGTAAGTAATCTTACCACATTGGGATATGGGACACTATGGCAACAGCCAAACTTAAGGTGGTACAAGAGGCAGTACAACTAACACACATCGATTAAGCTCTCTGTCTTAAGGTCAAATTCATTATTTATGAGAGACCCGGAATGTGTCTGTAAATATTTTATTAATAAGTTTTGGAATGTATTCAACTGCAACAAGATAACCTTCAGAAACCCTTCCACAACAACATTACTAAGTAATGCTTCAAGCTGAAGAGAAACTTTACTGTGACGTCTCATACATAGAGAGTGGATCACAAATGTGCTGCTTTTATTGACTTTAAACGGGACCATGTCAAAGTTGAGAACTCTACCAACTGAGCAACCATCACACACAAATTTAAAGGTGACTATGCAACTTTTTTGAAGGGTACACCAACTGCTCTCCAGGTCTCCATGGAGATGATATTGATTTGCCTGCAATGTTATACAGTATAGCATTAAATGAAGCTATCTTACATTCAAACAATGAAGGATGTTTCTATTGCTCCAAAGTACCTTCAGCAACAGGCTCGCCTCTCCACAGAGCTGACCTGTCACTTGCCTTAATGATATCAACTGGTCGTCTGCTTGGAGAGGGTCGAGTTTAATGTCATGGTGTGGAAGGTTTCAGGCAAAAATAAACAAACAAAAAAACAAACATCATCATCTTCATGCAGGTGGCAGGCCTTCCACCAGAAAAGTTACATAATGTACCTTTAAAAATTTGCAATTCAATTTGGATTATGTTATGTTATGTTCTCTGACTTATCAAACATTTGTTATCAGAAATATTGTAATCAGATTTCTTTTTTCAAGCAGACTTGCGTAGAGCATATTCATTCATTTGAATAAATGATTTATAAGAGAAATGTAATGAACCAAACACCCAAATGATATTGTCCTTATGGGCAGGTTTTGACAGTAGTGTTGGACAAATTGAGCAGTGCAGGTTAAAGACAGAGAGAGGGATGGACAAGAGAATGGAACAACACATTTCTGAGGCTTTCACAGAAGATTTTAATTATTTACTTTCTTTCCCACAGGCAAACCCGATACCTGTCCTGGGGCAGTTAGTAAGCTGTTACTGTTCAGATGATGCAATGGCCTTATTTTGAGAGGCTTAAAGTCCAGAGCATGAGCAATTTCATCAGCACTGGATGATGCCAGTAAAAAGTATTTTTACACACACAGCTTGTTACACAGTAAATAAATGAACTTTTCAAATATAAATATGTAGGCAGTTTACAAACTTTACCATTCATATTATGTTTCAGCACCACCACACTGCATGTTACACTATTGTTATTGGCCATTATCTATTGTCCGCACAGCATTAACAACCTGGTTTATATGTAATATCCACTTTACTTACACACAGCATTATGAGGCCTCAGAAATGTTCAGATTTCTCCAGCTGCATGTGGTAAAATATACACTTATAGATGTCTACATGCTGTCAGATCACTATGGTGTTTCACTGAGCAAAGCAACTGATTCTCATCTATGTTTGTATGTTTTGTTTGCATGTATTTTTCTGCACACAAGTCAGTGTAGTGTAATATACCTCCTTCAAGGTTGTTTCATGGGAATATAACTGTAATGGAGGCAATACAAAGGAAAAGGAAAAACAAAATCCTACTTGACCATTTTTGCCTCCCCTCAAAAAATGACAGTACATGTCATGATGTGATGATTGTATATGATTATTTCCTTCTGATTGATCTATGTGTGGATCCATAATCTTTCACAGGCTTTATCACTGATGCCCTAGCAGTCTAGAAATAGAGAGTGACAAACCTGAGCTTAACAGGCCCTCTTGCTCAAAAGCTCATGGACTAACGGATTGTAAGATGGAGTTGCTGTGAGTCATATCTGAAGCACCAAAGCCCTCTTGACTCAAGTGAATATACAGAATATATATATATATATATATATATATATATATATATATATATATATATATATATATATATATATATATATATATATATATATATATATATATATATATATATATATATATATATATATATATATATATATATATATATATATATATATATTAACATATGCTTTGGACTCTCCTGTAGTGCTGCATGTTAAATGAAGAGTCTCAAGGCCTTGTTCACTGGGACTAGTTCAGTGAAATAAACTGCATGTAAGATTTAGATTTAAAATTCCATAAACATGATCTAATTGTGCTCTCAGATACAAAGTAAACACATGAAATATTGTTCTTGTTGGTGACAAATGTATCTTGAGTTGTTCTTAAGTACAAATTTTATTTGGTGTTTTGATTCTCAACAAAGATGTGAAATTATATACAGTATTTGAATAATTTCACATACAAGTCACATCTGAGTATAAGTCACACTCCCTGACAAACTATGAAAAAAAGTGCCACTTCTAGTCAAAAGTTCAGTATATGTCTCTATCTACAGATTACAGCACTGGCATCTAGGCATGGGACCACTGTGTTTTGTTATGATTTGATTCTTATTTCAATTTTTGTTGGGCCTCAGAAGAACAAAAACATATTCAAACAAAACAAATATTTGCTAAATGAAACAGAACCTTTCAATAAAATAAGACCATTCCCCTACTGCTTTAATATAGTGTATATGTGGTAAGACAGGGGTTTATCGTATTGGCTTAATGAATTAGTAAAATTGAGGAGATGGTGTTTTTAAAAAAATATTTCAGTTGTGTGTGAATTACGGGCATATTTGATTGACATGGGTAAAGCCAAAAAATGCTTTTAGAGTATTAGTAACCCTGAGTCTATCAACATTAAAAGTGACTGAAAAATAAAACTCCCCCCAAAATGACAACACGGTCGAAACTCCAGAATCCAACAATTCTTTTTTTTTTTTCTTTTTTTTTTTTTCTTTTTTGAGAATCGTCCCATCCCTACTCGTAACCCAGGTTAAATTGTGATTAATACCTTTTTTTAAAAAAAAGTATATACTACATACAGTTCCTTTTATGTGAGCCGGTATTTCATTTAAATGTATTCGGACAAGACAACTAGGCGATATTTTTTCCAGTTTAATGTGTATGTAATGTATGCAAGTTCACGGACAAAGGTGCACAGGTTCCATGGCCTCTGTGACTAAACTATAGCTCAAGCCAAACTATATTTTAATGAATAAATTTACTGACTTTGAAAGTATGCAACATCTTACCATATTTTCTGAAAATTCATTTTTACATCTTAAAACCCAGAGCACATTACATCAGACTTTGTCAAAATCTGCCAAATTTTCAGAGACATTTCTCAATACACCTCTCCCTTTTGAACACTGTAACATGCTTCTTCAATCTCCTCTCCTCTTCTGGCTGCACAGTGCAATTTCCATCCTTAAGAATTGGCTAACATCATTTGCACACTCACTCAGCGGGCTAATTTGAGGGAAATGTAAAACTCTATGGTCGGACACCTGAGGCCCCGCTCTGTGGTATAGCGGTCTGAAGTTGCATCATGATCTCTTCCACTCAAACTGTGCGCTAACATTGGGATTCATTCATGTTTGCACAAGTCGCTGTGGGCCAAAAGTACTCCCATACCCCTCTGTCTGCTCTCGTATTCTTTGGTGTTTGCAGACCAGTCCAAATTTACTGTCTTTCATCTGCTTCGTAAACGTGCCTGCGCTTGATCTCTGTGTGGTGTTCAAAGCACAAAGTAAACAAAAAAGAAAAAACAAAACAAATTAAAAAAAATACAATTATTAGTCAAATAAAAAAGCGTGTCCACAACTGTAATTAAAGCGTGGCTGGTATTTGCAGTCTGATGAAAATGGATGCTTTAAATTATGGCCTTGCAATGTTAAGTGGACCAACACAGCACTCAGACTTTCATAAGAGAATTTTGGATGAATTACTATGATTGGAAAACAAGTCATATTGCTCCACAAAGGTATGAAAAAATGTGTTGTCAATATTGTGCAAGTAGAGCAGAATAGGGGCTCTGTGATATAAAACAAATCAATCTTTTTCCTTGTATTTATTCATCACAATCTTCAACTCTGTTTTGTTTTTAAATACAAATAAGATGGACGCCTACATGATCCTCCAGTTTCTCTCTTTCAGCTGTGAGGAGTTTCCCCACTTACCTGCTCCACCAAACCCTCCCACACAGCACCTCCCTGCTCCACCGAACCCCCTCCCCAGCTCCATGCCCACCTGTAAAATGAGCCTGTTAACTCAACCCAACCTGTGTTGGGTTATGTTTTTGGGTCTAAAGCCTGCAGTTTATAACAAATGTTCAATATTAATATCCTGCATAAAAAACAGACAGATGTTTAATTATTGCCATTTCACACAAAAATAGTCCAGTGTGAACTCTGCTTCAGATGACTGGGTCCAGACCCTTCGATCGAAAGGGCCCAAGCAAATCATCAACATCAGCCCTAAACAGAATGTTATGGCGCTCAATAAAAAATAAATAAATTAAAATAAATAAGTAAATAAATAAATAAATAAATAAATAATCTTAATGACAGTATATGTGGACATGAGGACCAGCTTTTCCCCACGGAAGATCCTACTGTCCCCTGTAGAATAAATGTTTTCACCATGTCAAAATCACAAGCTGTTTCCCAAATGGTGAGTGGACAGTCATTTTTCTTGTTTGTCAAACATACATACATACATACATACAACAAACATACATACATACATACATGCATACATATACACATACATATATCATATATATATATATATATATATATATATATATATATATATATATATATATATATATATATATATATATATATATATATATATATATATATATATATATATATATATATATGAGCTTTAAGTCATGTCATAATGCTGTTACCTCCTCCAAAACAGACCTGGAGTTGTGTTTTGTTTCATTTACGCCATTTTGAGTAATCCTCGTTTATTAGTCTGTCTACATCTGCAAAGCTTAAATTGCTCTGTTCCACATCATCATCCAAATGATTCTAGTGAAGGTCTTTGAAGTTTACAAACACAGTGGAGCACAAGAAAACAGCCTAAATATGCAGGGTTTGTGTTTTAAACATGTATGAAAGAAACAAAAAACAACTTGAGGTCTGTTTGTGACGAGGAAACAGCTGTGACTGGATGAGTAAGATGTAGACGGCCCAGTCACAACTAATGTGTAAATGAATAATCAACAAAGCCACCTGGCTAAACCAAAAAAAAAAAAAGAAGGCTACAACATTTACCCCACACTACAAGTTAGGCTACTCAATGTTGTTGGTTGTCCCAACAATAGAGGGTCTAGTGACTTCACATGAGCAGATTCAATATTTGTGGCTTTTCTTTTTGACTCCCACATAATCAATAAGGAACACTCCCTCTTGCCCCTCACCGAGGAGTATGATATCAAATTCATCTGAAAGCTACAAACTAACTGCTTGAATAAGTGCTGAATTTGACTAAAGATCTATCATTTGATTTTGCTACATTGTTTGCTCTAGCACAACTGTATATAACTCTAGATTTTAGCGACTGCAGACTCATTGATATTTGGCTTTAATCATGTTTGGTTTTGAGGTCATCGTTCTTCCCCTGGCCCCGGAGCAGTCCTGATGGCCACAGCAGCTGTGTGCTCTTATCCTGTCTGGACTGGAGGTGTGAGCAGCGCGGGGGTCTTTTGTGAGAAAATTCAACTCAACAGAATGAGCCGAGCCCCATGAAATCCAATCACAACTAATGGCAGCTGGCCTCGTGGTGCCTATGAAATTGCCTAAGCCCTCTCCGATCTGCAGGGGATCTGGGCACCATGATGCCGCTCAGTAGGCTCTCATTTGTAACTCACAATGTGGGTCCAGTAAACATCAATGTTTGTCCTCTGCAAGAAGTTTGGGAACAAACTTTGACATAAAAGCAGCAGAAGTCCACAAAATTGATTCTATTTTACATTTTGAATCATACATTTGAGGTAATTGGATAAATTAACTTCTGAAAGATTCATTTCACACTCTATTCACATAAATAGTAAAGTTTTCAAAGAATAAAAGCATTTTCTGTAATGTATTCTTAAACGTGCACTTTTCAGATTGAGGGTAACACCTACTTACTTCATGGAGATGTTATTATATCTCACAGTAAAGCATTTAAATATCTCTATGGAAACAAGATGGGTGCCAGGCTAAGATCTATGGAGAGGGGAGCTGGCTCACAGTGAATTCATGTTTTGTATTTTTGAGAAATTAAACATCTGAGGTTGAATAAATACATGATAAATCTAATGGCATGTATACTAAACCTCAAAGATCATATAGTTCTGGGCTTTCATTGCACTGGTAAACCAAAAATCATTAAGCTGAGAATATATTGGCTCTAATTATGACATTACAGTACTGTCACTTTAAAATTAATCAAGGTCATTATAATTGTATGAATTATTTATAACAAAAACAACATGAATTCCACCTCTCTCAGGGCTCAAGCTCTTGACTTTGCTGCCAACTTTCAAGTCAAAAACAGTTTTTCTTGCCAGGTAAATAATCAGACTTGGACAGGTACCCATTTGCGACTGTACTTAAAACATATTCAACAAAAAGCAGCAGACACAATACAAAAGTCCGTGGAGTACACAGCCGGACAGAGCAGCAGATCAGGACCAGGCGAGAGAGGGCCGGGTGGAGTGGCAGAGAGAAGACTGCGAGTGAGCATACTGCTAAGAGGTTAAGCACACTCTCTTACTCCCATGGTTTAAGCCCTCACCCTGCCATATTATCGCTGGCCTTACACCCCCACCTCCCCAGTGCTCACCCACGCCAACAAATCCCATTTGCCAAGTTTGGGGGGAAGCTCGTGTGTGTGACAGCCAATTACTGTGGAGAGAGAGTCCCAGAGGAGTCACCTGTTCACCTCGCAGCCCAAACATCTGCCTGTCTGTCACAGGCATCCTGAGAGAGGGGGGTGACAGGGGGTGAGAGGGGGTGAGAGCGGCAGAGAGACACAGAGAGACGGTGGGGCATAAACCACTGCACTCACAAGCACTTTTACATCTGTCACTCAAACTCTAATGGCATGTTGTAGCAGGGCTTTTACGCTTTTGTCCATTGAATGCTTTGTAAGTGAATCAAATAAAGTCACAAGCAATACAGAGTAAGTAAGGTTCAAAGTAAGTTTTAGAAAATATACCTTTATAGAGCCACATACAAAAGCACTGTATGTGACTTGCTCTCCTATTGGTGTAAACTTTTGTGTTTTGGGAAGAAAAAGCTTTAAAATCCATCCATCAAAATGGTAACAAGCATTTTAGTAATTTTTGTGATGATTTTTATTTTAATTTTTAAAGTGAAATAGATGATAAGTCTAAGATAAATGCATCTCTGCTGATCCGGTCCCTGCCCATAGTTGAAGGTAGAATCTTTTTGGCATCCCTTTGCAGCCTGTTGGATAACATACAAAACATTCCATTAAAATCTGACAGTCTGATTGAATATGCCTTTTCACACAGTCCTTGTGAAGTTTATATTTTGATCAACGGTGACATTTTGCGAATCGTGCTCAGAAAAGTCATTTACTTTCTGTGTTTTCTTGTTGTATTTGTGGCTGCTCCCTGCCTGCCTCCTCTCCCCTGGCTGTGGAGCAGATGGTCCCCTCCTCTGTCTGAGTTTCCTCCTCTATGGCCAGTGTGTTCCTCCAGGGGCCCTTTCTGGCAGCACTTTACAATGCTCCAGTCTTGACCTCATTAGCAGAAGTGCACCGAGATAACTGCCGATGTATAAATAAACAAAAATAAGGTTGTTTTTATTTTAGCTGGAACTTCATTTGGCAGCGCTAAAATATTTTCTGGCAATATCTGTGACATTTCAAGATCTCTAAATGGGAGTTGGTTTGTTTGACTATTTTCCCATTTAAATGGCATCTGCCCACAAGTCTATCTACAAACCTTCTTAGATGTGACCGTCTGGTTTATGTCGTGCAGCTGTTTGCTAGTGGAATCTGAATTATCCTTTCCAAATGA
Organism: Periophthalmus magnuspinnatus; assembly: GCF_009829125.3. Lineage (NCBI taxonomy): Eukaryota > Metazoa > Chordata > Actinopteri > Gobiiformes > Gobiidae > Periophthalmus > Periophthalmus magnuspinnatus. The sequence continues at coordinate 29,995,685 of NC_047139.1, read as the reverse complement.
AAAATAACTACATTTTTTTCCACTTCCACTAAAACTAAAACTAAACTAAGCTTTACCTTCTATGATGAATAATATACAGTTTTCTCCTTTACTGTCCAGTGTGGCTAGCAATTCCTGGAAGAGCACACATTTATGTTCGTTCAATGCATGACATATTTAAAATAGCCCTATAGAATCCATGATACACATAATGCCTTCTCTTGAGGAGTCGTCATTTCTTAGGGCTTTGTTCAAAAGGATGACTCTTTAATCAAAAGGATGCCTGACTTACAAAAATGCATTTATAACCACTGATCAAATTAATGTATCTTATCAATCGCCTTTGTAATAAAATTTTAAAAAATGTAAAGCGATTATAAAATCGCTTTACACCCTGCATTAAATATTAAAAGCAACAACAACTTTTAACCTTAAAATTTCTCTAAATACCTCCTTTTCTTTTCTTCCTTGTGGAGATATGGAGCTTTTTTTCAAGTGCACTTTCAGACTTGGGAAATAAAAACAATCAATAGTGGTAAATTCGGCGGCGGCATGGGCCAGCTCAAGTTAAACTTTGAAAATGAGATTGCTTGACCCTTTCTCTAGGTCCACCAATATTTTCTCCACTTAAATTCTCTCTGAGTCCGTCCATCATGGTGATATTCATTCTCCCTCCATCTCCATCCTCTTCTTGTTGAACTTGTTCGGTCTATAAATGAATAAAAAATGAATAGGACATTACACCTTCCCACTTGCAAAACATTATAAGACACGATGCTTTGAAGAGAAGGTGAAGACAGGTGAAAGAAAAGGAAGAAAACAAATGTAACTCATGTCAAAATTAGTTTGAAAAAGTAATAATTATTATTTTACTGGTTGTCCAAAAATCCATTCACATTTACATTCAGAGCAAAGCAACAAGTTGAGAAATTGTCAAGGACATTTTTCCTGTAGCCATTTGGCATTTTTCCTAATTTTCCAGTCATTATTTTATAGGTTTTTCAGGACAGTGTGGGAATCCTGTTAAGTAAAAATATGGTATAGAGCTTTAGACGGTTCCTATCCTTGATACAATCGTAAGTGTCCTGTTTGCATCTTAAGCATGCATGTGCTCAGCTGCCACAGAGCCGCACAGATTCCCCTCGATGCCCTGCTCACATTAGGACACTCTAAAGGTGTGAGAGTGGCCCCAGGCTCAGGGATTGCTGCCTAATAACTGGCCTGGGGCAGAGAGCTGACACCAGAGTGTGCTGCAGTCACAAATACTCTGTGACACAAAGCTGTGAGCTGTCTGAGGAACTGACCATCACACACACGTCTTTGTCCCTGTCACTAAACACACTCCGCTGGTCATACGCACAAAACATACTCCTCTCATCATACAAACAAAACACACTCCAATCATCATACGCACAAGACACACTCCTCTAATCATACACACAATACACACTCCTCTCATCATACACACAAGAGACACTCCTCTAATCATACACACAAAACACACTCCTCTTATCATATGCACAAAACACACTCCTCTTATCATACACACAAACACACACTTCTCTTATCATACACACAAAAAAACACACTCCTCTCATCATACACACAAGAGACACTCCTCTAATCATACACACAAAACACACTCCTCTTATCATATGCACAAAACACACTCCTCTTATCATACACACAAACACACACTTCTCTTATCATACACACAAAAAAACACACTCCTCTTATCATACTCACAAAAAACACACAAAAAACACACTCTCTTATCATACTCACAAAACACACACAAAAAACACACTCCTCTGTTCATTCACACAAACACACTCCTCTCTTCATACACACAAACACACTCCTCTGTTCACGCACATAAAACACACTTTTCCTCCATAATGTCTCCTTTAGGTGTACAGTATTTTCATGTTCAATATTTAACTCTCATTTTTGTAGTACAAGACTGATGTCTGCTGTTTTAATACACTGAATTGTGCGCTGCTTTCGTGTGTGTGTGTGTATAACTGTGACCTTAAGAATCACACACTGCATCATGTCAGGGCTAACAGCGTGGCCTTTTTCAAAGTCACTAAAATCCATAAAATTTCAACATTTTCACTCGACTTTCATCATGAGGAAATGACCCTGGAGGGACCCTGGGATCATTCTGGGATGATTCTGGGACACCTGTGACATCCAGGGGGACGTCTGAATACCGATGATGTCTTTACGTGTATGTGGAGTGCTTCATTGTTGTACTTCTACACAACTACACAGCCTTGCAATAAAGATAGTACATTTACTTGATTACCCTTAACTTTTGGATGAATTTGTACTTGAATAAACGTTTTGGCTGTGACAAAAGCTTTATGTTATGTGAACATTTGTGTGCCTTAAACTTCAAGTATGATTTATTTTTCTAATTATATCCTTTGAAAATGCCATACTTTGCACGTTACTTCAAACTCTAACTATACTAACTTTTTACACTTTCTGCGTTGTACTTCTACTTGAGTAATGCTATTTTCCTCTTTACAATGTGGGGATATTCTCACTTCTTATTATAAATCTTCTATTGTATATTTCAGTGTTGTGTGTAATGTTTTGTGTGTCTCCCTCACTGGCCCATGTGCACAGCGTTGCATTTCAACCTTGAGACTGTCCTCTTGTGCGCCTAAAACAAACTCACACTCTGATTTATTTTGGTTGACTATGATTGAATCTGGGCCTTTAAACAATGTTGACCTGCTGGCTCCAGATTTCATCACCCATTGGCCGATTCCTCCCTGTCTACATCAAGCCTTTTCCTGCAGCCAACCTTGTGTCTGTGCTGCGCTCATTATTTAGAGCCTGTCCTCCAGCCTCCCCCTTAGCACCTCCTCATGACTTTTGTCTTCTCAACTTTCTCTTCATGTCAGCCTCCACAAGTCTTTATGTTATCAACTTTCCCCTCCATAAAAACAGGTCTGAGGCTCACCAGAAATAGTGTTTTTTTAACATATGACATTATACACATTTTAATTAGTATAGAGTGCTCATAATTACATAAATACATTGACCTTTTTCTGTTTAAATATTTCATGTCAAAGAGGAGATATTATGCAAAAGCAGTTGTTTGAGCTTCCTCCCATGTTAAAACATTGTTCCCTCATCAAAAACATGCCTGCAGGGGTTTTAGATGTCATCCGTGCATGTTTGAGTAATTTAGTGATCTCTCTTGGTCCTTGTTCGAAACTTGTGGTTAGCGGTTCTGTCCAATACCCACTAGCCTATGTCATCCATGCTCCCACACGACAATTCTCCATAAAAATGCAAAAGCACACAAAACTGTACACGACAACTTAAGAAACCTGATGTGATTGTGTAGTGGTAGCAGGACGCACACTGATTGTGTAGGGAAAGTGCTCTGAAGGGGGAGTGCCAAGGGAAGGGAGACTCACAGCGTCAAAAAACGAAGGCAAAACCCGTAAAACATGTGAATACATTTTTTTTTTCCTACATACAGTTTTCAGCAAATAGAGCATTTTCAAAATGAATAAAAGGAAACATGATGATCTAAATATGTGTTACAGTTAATATCCCATAGAAGTAAATACCCCCTCTTCAAATTATTGTTATTTTAAATCTGGGGTATCAATTTTTAAACTGGGAAAAGAGGAGGCTGGTAATTTCAACATTCAGTGCTAAAAAATGTGCTATATTACAGTAAAACAGTTGGATAGCTCAATTTTTATTTCCCAAATAATTTGCTTTTGCTCAACATAACTAAATGGACAAGTTAAGGTTAAGGAGCAGTGCCATGTGATGTCTGGAAACTCATCTCCAGATCAAACGCCAATATATGTGTCCGATGTACATAGTATTTCTATTTTTCTAATGATTTTTGACTGTTGGCTCACTTACATTATTGGCATGGCACAGAGCATGTAAAGAAACGAAGCAGCTTAAATCATGCATAAACTCAGTGCTAGGCACATTGTAAAATGCTCTCGTCTCTGCTCCTGTGCTCCTGCTGCAGAGATGACGGCGCTGCTTGAGAAGTACAAAAGAGAGCACAGACGATCCCATGGTACTGAGAGAAAGCCCAAGTCCGTGCTTGCTTTCATTTTAGATACAAAGAGACGAGAAGAAAGTTGAGCAAAGTTTGTCGAGAGCCTGAAGGCAAAAGACAAAAAGTGTAGAGTGTATTAGCTCCAGTGAGTGAACTTTTAACATGAGGATCAGTGCACATTACATTCTCTGTACAGAGTATTTATTCATACTGTACATGCATATTTCTAAAATACCACATGTTTGAGAAACCAATCTGACATTTTAAAAAATGAAACTTAAAGACAAGCTCAGCTGGGAAGCCTCTCAAACATAGTAAAACTAACTTGTTTATTATAAAACTTTATACATATATTACAGATTCTTCACAGAATCTCAATTTCCCGTGGTCCCACTCTAATCACATATTTATGAAAAACTTCGTCATTTAAAAGACATCGTTTCAATTCATTACTTGTTGCCATAATGCTGTCTCAATGCAGACAGCTTGAGTTACAACACTTACCCATTTGCTTCAAAAACATGTATTTCTAGCCCTGAGGGCACCACAGCAGTGTTTGCTCTCATCTTGATTACCCAAAATTTCAACAGTTTTCATTTTTTCCTCCCCGATCCCCAGTGAAGATGCAATGACTGTCAAATGATCGTGGCAAACTGTAAGCACTGGCTCTCACACACCTGCAGCTCAATGTATATGTGCACACAAACACACAGAGCCAACATATTCAGGAGTGGCACTTTTAAAAACCCATTTTCCCCTTGGTTAAGCAAGCAGCAACAACACTTGAGTAATGGAAAAGCCCGCACCTAAATGAGGTCGGAGAAATTCTATCTGGCACACGCTGGTTGTTGTGAATTCTAATAAAGTCATGTTTTCATCTTGTGTCGACCCAATCCTCACTCTGCTGACTGCTGGCAACAATAGTTAGTCTTATGAGCTGCAGGGAAATTCTCTATTACCACCTCAGCAGCCACATTACAGTGTGGATGTGGATTAGCTCATGTGTACTCACTAAAAACTGATATAGCTAGCATGTATGTTTAAGAATAACCTGAACCTTACTGTTGTTTTGCTTTAAGGTGCTGGTGGGAGTCTGCTACCAGCATGTCTACATGGAGCAGTGTTTGCTTTGCCTGGAATGTTGCACAGTATGGCATTAAATGTAGTTTCCATTTCTTCAATTACACACAGACATTCAGTGACACAATCAATGTTTTTATTGCTTAAAAATACCTTGACAAACATCCATTCTTACTGTGAGCGAGGTTGCCTTTCCACATATCTGGCCTGTAACTTGCCCTAGTGGTGTCAGCTCAGCTGCTTGTCTCCATGGAGAAAGATAAGTTTAATGCCATACTGTGGAACATTCTGATGTATCCCTGCATGGGCTTCATGGCGGGATACATGGAGCTACACAAGAGCCTCATGTGAAATGACCTGTGTTAACTTTAGTCAAAGTTATATTTCAGTAAATTACATGTTTGTGGAGTCCTGCATTGTTAATGAATATCACAGCCATTTTTAAATGACAAAAAGAAGTCAGTGAAAATGTGTTGCTTAGATCAATAATAAAATGTGAAATAATAATGTGTGTATGTGGTCATATAATATTAAATATCCAGACAAACTCATAATATGTCTATAGTCTGATTTGGGTCTCTGCCCATTGTCCCTAAATGTGATGATGTAAGTTCCCCGCTCCACTGACGCCCTCCTGTGTAATCAGCTCACATATCAAATTCTGTGTTTCTCAAAGTCTCATAAAAAAGCGATGCACTCCACAGACAACTTGTTAAATTACATAAGAAATGTTAAACCTGCTCCGTGTGAGGGACTTGGGGACATATTTGAGCTTGGTGCAGTGAAGCGGCTCATACCTGTGTGGTACTATGGCTCCCAAACCAAACCAATCAAACCCGAGAGGCACACACAGAAATATCACAAAATCTCTTTGTTGTGTTAAGGGATGTTTACCTGACAACTAGTCCCTAAATGTTTAAACTGGGATTATTTGAAGACATCCCCACTGAGCAAAACACCTTCTTGTGCTATATGGATTGTTCTTCTTTGCAGTGAAATGTAATGACAGAAAAGTTGTGCTGGCATTTTAGCTGAAAAACTGTGTCAGTTTGACTCACACTCCCCCCTGTGTAAACTGTTGGCAACTGTTTCTCATTTGACCCTAAAACCAGTGGAAACTGTTGATAAGTGAGTAATTATTTCATAAGTGATTTGGCTCATAAATAAAACCGGATGGCAAATTGGCTGGTAATGTGCCAAAAACAACAGAATATTTCAAATTACTCTTGGGAAAAATCAGGATTTTTAAGCACATTACTGAATTTTTGCTCTTTTTTGTAGTAAATTGTGGAAATCAGTAATCATCTCCCAAAAATGGCATCACTTATAGGTAAACCATGACCTTTTACTACACATTTGAAAACCGTTTACATCAAAATATCACTTTCATTAAAAAATAAAAATAAAAAATAGCCCTTCAAATGTAAGATATTTGATGAAACCCTGTAATAACTGACAGAACTACTGTCTTAATTTTGTGACCAAAAAGTACTATTTCTGAAAGTTCTACATCCTCATGCCGTCTGAATGTTTTTCTCTGCTCGGTATGCTTCGGCAAATTATTTTATCACACATCTTGGCTGTCATGGTTGGCTGTCAAAAACAAGAAGTACAACTCAACCCTCAGTGAAACTATAGAAGTGGGAGCCGCTCCTCGCACACACTGCAGCTTGATGCTCATTACATAAGGTCACTGAGGTCAGAGTAATAATTCTGTCCATCGTTATATTGGTGTTGGCTACTATTCATTTGTGAAGACTCTACGCTTGTGAACTGGCCAAGCGTGAATACAGACAGACAAACAAGGGTCATCAGAAGTTTCTCAACTAAAGTTTGGGACTTGGGCAACACTGCTCATTTTTAATGGTTTTAAATCTTTCAATTTTATGCCTTTTTTTTTTTTTTTTTTTTTACAACAGAAAGCTTCTGAAGCATCTCCAGAGAACCAGTGCCATAACAGTTTGTGAGACAAACGGAGGATACACCGTGTTATTTCTATTTAAAATGTCTAAGAAAGTCTGTTTTATCTGTTTTATTCAAAATGTACTTGCACATTCAGAGACTTTATGAATCATGACTAACTGAATCCTGCATATCCACTAGCACAAGCTGTGAGTCCTGCTGAAGTTTTACACTATTCATATCACACTTACATTTACGTACAGTATGTGAGCGGGTGTGCTTATGTGAATGTGTTGTTGTGCGCAGATGTATTCAGATCTGGTGCCGCTGATTATAAACTCTGAAGAGGTGCGCACACCAGTGTTGGCTAACGGTGGTGCGCCAGAGCTGAAGGAGCCAGGTGACGGCCGGCGCCCAGAGCCCCTCGTCATGCCTGCCTGAATACTGAGCACAATGCCACTGCTGTGTCGGATTTTGCTCCCATTTCTTCTTAGATTTAGATGATGGTGTAGTTTTATAATTTCTTATTTATAACTTGGTTGGGAATTTGTAGTACAATAGAGAGTTAGTGCAGTGTGGGATAACCTGTCTCAGCACAAGACACTTTAGAGCAGGTACTCTGCTAACACAGTGCACTTTAAACATCTAAAACTCAACACACTTTAGTCCAGTTACACTTAAGCACTTTATACATTAAAGATCAACTACAGCACTATCAGTTTTTTGAAAGTCGCACAGCACTTTGGTCTACTGTAATGTAGGATTTAACTTGTTGTATGGATTTGATTCATGCTTAAATGTTGTGGATTACTTTAGTTATCCACAACTTATTTAGTTATATTATATATAATTCTATATTTCAGTACCAATTTGTTGTGTCGCCCATTGATGTGATCTTTGTGTAGCTGTAAACAAAAAGTCTTTTAACATCCATCCATTTTCTTCCGCTCTTCCGGGTCAAAGCAGGGACTCCCCAACTTCCCACTCCCCAGACGCGTCCTTCAGCTCCTCTGGTGGGGCCCCAAAGCGTTCCCAGGCCAGCCGAGAGACATAGTCCCTCCAGCAGCTCCTGGGTCTTTCCCAGGGCCTCCTCCCAGTGGGACATACCTGGAACACCTACCTAGGGAAGCCTTCCATAATGAGTACAAATCCAACGGCAGCTGCGTCGCCTGGATTGACATTACCGGGGCCCCACCCTGGAGTCAGGCCTGGCCTTTTACCAGGATCGTCTAAATGAACGCTGTACTCCTGCTGTACGCTGGTACTACCTCTGTCCCTTGTTGTGCCAGACTTGCCTGTTCATATTAAGGGGACCTTAACCTCCCCCGGGTTACACTAACTACAGATGAAATGTTGATCTCATGCTAACATTTGTTTTGTGTTGACGTTGGCTTTGAATATCAAGCATTTTCAGTAATATTGAAATGGAGTTTGAAATTCCAGTATCTAGTCTCAGTCTGTGAGCAGAGACACGAGTAAAACCTCTCACAGCTCAGACGCCTGTGTGAGTGGGACGAGGGGCTGGTGATGCAACATTACACATGTATTCAGTGTTAAAGTGAGTTTAATGGGCCTGAGGTGGAGAGAGGGGCACCCACAGAAGAGAGAGAAGAGCACCCACAGGAGAGAGAAAGAGGGGCACCCACAGGAGAGAGAGAAGAGCACCCACAGGAGAGAGAAAGAGGGGCACCCACAGGAGAGAGAGAAGAGCACCCACAGGAGAGAGAAAGAGGGGCACCCACAGGAGAGAGAGAAGAGCACCCACAGGAGAGAGAGAGAGGGGCATCCACAGGAGAGAGAGAAGAGCACCCACAGGAGAGAGAGAGAGGGGCACCCACAGGAGAGAGAGAAGAGCACCCACAGGAGAGAGAGAGAGAGGGGCATCCACAGGAGAGAGAGAGGGGGGCACCCACAGGAGAGAGAGAGAGAGGGGCACCCACAGGAGAGAGAGAGAGAGGAGCACCCACAGGAGAGAGAGAGAGAGAGAGAGAGACAGAGAAAGAGAGGCACTCACGGGAGAGAGAGGGGCACCTACAAGAGAGAGAGGGGCCTCCACAGGAGAGAGAGGGGACCCACAGGAGAGAGGGGCACCCACAGGAGAGAGAGGGGCACCCACAGGAGAGAGAGAGGGACACCCACAGGAGAGAGAGGGGCACCCACAGGAAAGAGTGAGGGGCAGCCACAGGAGAGAGTGAGGGGCAGCCACAGGAGAGAGAGAGAGGGGCACCCACAGGAGAGAGAGAGGGGCACCCACAGGAGAGACAGAGAGGAGCACCCACAGGAGAGAGAGAGAGGGGCACCCACAGGAGAGAGAGAGAGGGGCACCCACAGGAGAGACAGAGAGGATCACCCACAGGAGAGAGAGAAGAGCACCCACAGGAGAGAGAGAAAGAGAGAGAGAGGGGCACCTACAGGAGAGAGAGAGGGGGGCACCCACAGGAGAGAGAGGGACACCCACAGGAGAGAGAGGGGGGGGGCACCCACAGGAGAGAGAGAGAGGGGCACCCACAGGAGAGAGAGAGGGGCACCCACAGGAGAGAGAGAGAGGGGCACCCACAGGAGAGAGAGAGGGGGGCACCCACAGGAGAGAGAGAGGGGGGCACCCACAGGAGAGAGAGGGACACCCACAGGAGAGAGAGGGGGGGGGGCACCCACAGGAGAGAGAGAGAGGGGCACCCACAGGAGAGAGAGAGAGGGGCACCCACAGGAGAGAGAGAGAGGGGCACCCACAGGAGAGAGAGAGGGGGGCACCCACAGGAGAGAGAGAGAGGGGCACCCACAGGAGAGAGAGAGAGGGGCACCCACAGGAGAGAGAGAGGGGGGCACCCACAGGAGAGAGAGAGAGGAGCACCCACAGGAGAGAGAGAGAGAGAGAGACAGAGACAGAGAGGCACTCACCGGAGAGAGAGGGGCACCTACAAGAGAGAGAGGGGCCTCCACAGGAGAGAGAGGGGACCCACAGGAGAGAGAGGGGACCCACAGGAGAGAGAGGGGACCCACAGGAGAGAGAGGGGCACCCACAGGAGAGAGAAAGGGGCACCCACAGGAGAGAGAGAGGGCCCATCACATCCATTCACCACTTACCTGAGTCTCTACGTGGTCCAAAGAGGGGCGTGCCCAGTGTTGGATATTTTTAAAGCTTTGGGGGTGAGGTCGTGGGCTGGACCATGTGGAGACTTGGTTTAAGTTTCTTTTTTTCAGTGTCTTTGTGTATTTTGGTTTAAGTATTTCAGTGTTGTAACAGTTTTGTCAAAGGGACTTAGGTCCTCGTAAGTAAAACAGTTTGATATACTGCTAAAGTTAAAACCTAATTGGCACCTGTGGAATGATTAGTACTTACCTGGGGGAGGTCCTTCCTGTTGGCTAGTATAAAATGAGTCAGGTTTAGTCCATCGGGAGGACATCAGTGTAGCCTGGTACACGTGGGTTTTGTCCTTAGGTTTGTTAATTTCTGTTGCACAGTAATTTTTTGTAAAAATGTATTGCACCCGGGGGAGATCAAGGTCCCCTTAAAATAAATAATAGTCAAGTCTGGCAAAACAAAGGACAAAAGCAGCATGGAGTGGTAATGTAGAGTATATTTAGACAATCATGTTAAAAGAATTTTCTTTGCTTTACATTAGTCAACTCTGAGGCTAGTTACATGATAATAAAGTTAAACAGAAACTTACTAAAGTAAATCACAATAAAACCAAACATTTATCAAACAGAAAAAGAAACAAGAAGTTAAATCCTATATTCCAGAAGAGCAAACAGCTAGTGCTGTGCAAGATGCAGTTTAAAGTGCTGTAGTTGGTCTTCAATGTAAAAGTGCTTAACTGTAACTGGGCTAAAGTGTGTTGAGTTTTAGATGTTTGGAGCAGGTCTTGTGCTAAGCCAGAAACATACTCCACTGCATTACATTAACCCTCTACTGCACTACTAATTCCCAATGTTATAAATAAGAGAAAAGTACGAATCTAACACTAAATCTAAAATCAAATTTTAATGAGGGAGAAATGAGAGCAGAATCCAACAGTAGTGGCCTTCTGCTGAAGCGAAAAAACATGGGTCAGTTGAGTCCGCACCATAATAGTGTTAAACCACAACCACAATATGAGCAACAGAGCTGACCTTAGTGTTCAACCAGACGTGACCGGGGGCTCTGGGCACGCACCGCCCTCACCTGCTGCTTTAGCTCCTTTAACTCAAACATCATGATCAATCGCTCTTTATATGAGAAGACAATAATCACAAAGCAAGAGATTTACTAAACTAGTTACTGCACCACTGTTAGCCAACACAACAGCTCTGAAAATGACTAGCGCGCTGTAGAGCACCCTTTTTAAGAGTCAGCAATCAATGACGCTGAGTGGAACTGCACCACATGTTACACATCACATGACTGTTTACATATTTGTTCCCCTGGTTACAGTATTATTTTGCAGTGTTTGACCACAGTGAATTTAAATATATTTTTTTGAATGGGGAGTCTTCCTCCTGCTTCATTGGCCAGCTTCCCCACAGTGACTTAATTCATAATATTTCTGTAAGATTGCATTTTAGTCGTCTGCTTGTTGTCTAGTTATTATCAAGCTCTATTCTGATATAAATATTATGGCATATATCTGAATCCACATTTATCTTGCATATTTTATTTATTAGTATGCTACTGCTGCTGCTGTCCTCGACTTTTCTGTTACAACTCTGAAATGAAGATTGTGTTATCTTATCTATGTTTCTCAGTGTGTGGTATGTGTACCATTGGTGGTATGCAGCCTGCCTCTGGAGGTATGTGCAGGTCTAATATTTACTTATATCATTAAAAGTGAGTCCAAATGTCTTTGTTGATTCATTTTGAATATGTGTCATGCAGAGATCCCTCTGCAACAGTTAACACCAAATGTAAAAGCATTTGAGATAAGGTCATGGTTCTCAAACCTTTTACACTATGTATCATCTGAGAGAATATTCAGCTTTCCCAGGACCAGTCTAAACTCGGATTATCAGGCCTTAAACTAGCTCTAAAACGAGAGGAAAGCAGCTCTAAAATTAGACTAAAACATGGATAAGGTATAGTTTTTTTTTTAGATTTTCCTCTAAGTTAAACAAATATTCAATGCATACCACCAGTACACATCCCGCAGTTTGTGAAACACTGCTCTAAGGCAAACTTTTTCTTTTTTTTCCCCCTGACATGATATAAAGTATACTAAACATTATCGCACATTCCTAACAGTGAAGTAGTAATTAAATATATAAGTGAGTTTCCTCTATCTCTTCTTTAAAATTTCATTCAGTGAAAGACACTTACTCCAGCCTTCTGAGACGGCACATCTTTAATTGGCTTGTTCCATCTTATTCAAATTCATATTCTAAATATCATTACGTTGTTTTTTTAATTCTCTCCAACCCATTAAAGTTGTGTGTTGAAACAATCCCACGAGACAGAACCCTTGAATAGCAATGTACCTTATCAAAAACACTCTATGGTGGGGAATACAAAAGAAGGTCTTGGCAGTGGAGCAATGGAGGTTTAAAAACATCGTTTCTAATTCTACAGACATGAATCATACCAAATTATATGCTTGAATTTTAAATACCTAGATAAGAATGGTGTCTTTGTCTTTTATTGGGAGAAATTGTGAATAAGAAAAGGAAAGAACTATTTTGTTTTGGCCAATTCTTTTGAACATTATATTTGCCCAATCTTGTCTTGACGGAAAGATCAATTGAGTTTGAATTTGAATACCTCTCTTTTTTGCAGTTACAGTCATAAAGTCATATCGTGATAGTTACCCTCGCTGTAGCAGATGCTGGTGATGTGCTGTGTTCAAAGCGCACCAGACTGAAAAGGTAACTCTCTCTCACTCTGGAGGTGCTGTTCCTAATTTACTGTCAGCGTGCGAGGCCTGGCAGACGATACAGATGGCCGGGAACACTAGAAACCGCTTGTGAATATAAATAGTGCGCATTAAGTCGACGCCAGCCCAGAAAGAGCCAGCTTTTATAAAACCTAGACACAAACATATGCGGACAAACACGTCGGGCATATCAAGATGATTAAACATTTGAAGACTGCAGTGTGCCCATTGAAGTCACACAAGGACGGAGTATAGATCCCGAGGTTTGGAGCGTTCGTGGGGTCCCAAAGAGGAACTGCGTGTAAGATGAATAGACTGAAACAGATAATGGATTCGGAAATAGGTGCAAGCTGAATTTAATACAGGAGCGCTGAGGGGTATAAGGGTGCTACCAGATTCGTCACTGTGTTAGGAAGTGACTATTTTAGCATGCATTGGACATCCTCCCTCGCTGAAGGCAGCCAGCCCGATACGCGCTGCCATTTAGTCCATATGGTGTATACTTGGCATTCGGGGGCGTAGATCTTCCTGTCGGTCACATCTGGGCTGAGGAGAGCCACATCCATCTAAAGACAGAACATGTTTGTGACTCTTTTTAGCACTTTGGATGACTCAAAGTTTACTTTTTATACAACAAAAGAAGTGTGCTCCACTCAGTTTACAGCATATGGAGGCTGTTAGCATTTGTTATTCTCCTTTTATCTGAGATTTATTTCCCATCAATGTGACAACAATTTAGAAGCAAATTTTGAGAGCACAAAACTCGAGCATGTTTGGTAATGACATCACTGCCACAGAAAATACACAGCTACATAAGGACAGTAGAACAGGTGGAAGAACATTTGTCCACTGACCCAAACACAAAGACAGTATGCACTCAGGAAAGCTGCTGTTTCATGAGTGCAGGCTGTTGTTGTGTCCTTGGGCAGGGCACATTCCCCCAGCGTCTGTACACTGGTATGTGAATGTGTGTGTGTGAATGTGACTGGTGCAGTACTTTGAGTGGCCAACAGAGGTAAGTGCCAAAATAGAGATAATTTTCCTGTATTTTTGACCGAAAAAACACAAAAAAACAAAACAGAATACATTTATTTAGAAAAATATAATCATGGACAATGTCTTAGAACCTGATCAATGTTTTAAATCAGACCTATTATGCACATTGTGCAGGTTTGGGTTTTTTTTAGAGTTTTGAGCCATGTTATGGTTGTTTCTCCTTCTCATTTACCCTCTCAAAGGTGTTTTTAGAGTGATGCATGCATGTTTGAATAATCTTTACCAGTACCTAAAAAAGTGAGCCCCCAAGTGGACAATGATTACAGGCCAGTAACTTTGACTTCAAATGTTTTTAAATGTTTTGAAAGGCTGATGTTGGAAAAGCTGCGCACACAGCTGGAGACACTTTTGGACACATATCAGTTTGCATATGTAAGAAAACATAGTACGAGTGATGCCATTGTAACACTGATGCATCTCATTTTGAAACATCGTTGAACACCCCTTTACATATGCTAGGCTTCTCTTTATTGATTTTAGTTCTGCATTTTATTCAATACAGCCCCACATCCTCCTTAGCAAGCTGGTACAGGCAAAAGTAAACCCATTTCTAATAAAATGGTACTATTCCTTTCTATCAGATAGGCCACAACAGGTTAAGTTTAACTCAGCTCTGTCTAACACAACCATGTGCAGCACTGGGGCACCTCAGGGCGCAGTCAGTTCTCCATTTTTGTTTACATTCTATACCAATGATTGTGTTAGTTCTGAATCATGCCAGTATATCTTGAAATTTTCTGATGATACTGTCCTACTCAGCCTGTTAACAAAGACATCTGATGTAAAGTTTCATGGTGTTGCTGTAGAGAAGCTTGTGGCCTGGTGTGACTCACACAAACTGCAGATTAATACAAATAAAACAGTAGAAATGGTGATTGACCCCAGAGCAGCTGGTGACCATGGCCCAGTGACCATTCATGGCCATAACATAGAGCAGGTGAGCTCCTTTAAGTATCTGGGAGTCCATATTGACAGAGATCTGAGCTGGAACACACAGGTGACCACTGTCTGCAGCAGAATACACCAGCGCCTCCATTTTCTGCGCAGGCTCAGATTATTCGGTGTCAGTAGTAATATTATGCTCATTTTCTACAGAGCTACCATTGAGTCGGTGCTAAGATATGGAATCACCAGGTGGTTTGGAAACTTGCTGGTCAAATCAAAGACCCAAATTTTAAATCTGGTGAGGACAGCAGGGAAAATTATGGGCTGTGCTGTCCCTCTGAGCCCTCAAGAACTTTACAAACAGGCCATGAGGAGACAGACCAGGAGCATTCTTTCAGACCCGACACATGTGTTGTACCCTGAGTATGAACTGTTGAGTTTGGGGAGGAGGTACAGGGTACCACGGTGGAAATATAACAGATATAGACATTCATTTGTACCTGTTTCGGTGGAACTGTTAAATGATAAATGATGTAGAAATGAGTGTGCGTGTTGAGAGAGATGTACTGCACCCTGGGTATGGTTTTGTTTGTTTTTTGTGGTGTGAGCAGCCCATTGGTCCAAGAACAATTTCTCCTAAGGGAGACAAATAAAGAAATCTTGAATCTTGAATCACTCACTTTCAAGATACCATATTGCCAATCAACCCGTTTTCACCGCCCTGGCACATGCCCACTGTTCTGTTTTTAGTTTGTTCTTCAATTTTATTTTCTTAATTCAGTGATATGTGTAGGATGTGGTTGCCTCGTGTTGTCATTTTGATATAAATGAAAAAAACAGTTACTTGCTAGTGTGATCTGCAGCTATCCATAGGAGTAATATATTATTAATATATGAATCTCTGTGAGTCTATGAGTCTAATGTAACACATCATTTTGTTCAGATTTGTTCATTAATCGTCACGGTTACTGTCATATAAATACACAATGTTACTCCAATGTATGTGTTCATTATTACAAATGTACAACTTTTGAAATTCATCTTAAAATTCTGAATCAGAAGAAAATATATGTTACACAAGCCACTAAAAGCCACTTACAAGACCTGACAATCAGTCAAGGCCGTCTGTCTGCGATGCCATTCATGAATGACCTGCCGCTCACAATGAGGACTGACATGTTGCTAAGATACCTCCACACAGAAGATACCAGGAAGAGCCTTGATTTGTATCTGCTCTCAGTGTGTCTCTATCAATGACTGCTGTTAATACAGACGAGATGAGATAAGAAAGAGCTGACAGCTCCCCCATTTATATGTTATCTGTAATAAGGACCTCTTACTTCTGTCTGACACTGCATCATGATTTAGGTGTTTTCACTGAAGGACAAATCTAACTAATTGAATAAACAGAAATAAACAATCACACTCTAAGCCTAAACACATAAATATTACATTTTAACTAGATTGGCAACTTTTGATTATGTGACTTTGTTTGGCTGTTGGGGAGAAGTTTCTTTTAAAAAAAGTAAGGAATACATAAATTTCACATTCATGAGGGAGGAGCGCGTTCAGGTAATGTTGGGGAAAAACCATAGCATCAGCTCCCCGATGGCAGGTAAGGCAGACTAGTGCTGACAACGCGTGACTAACACAGCCCTCTTCTCTCTCCCTTCCTCTCTCTCTCCCTCTATCCCCCCCCCCCCTCTCTCTCTTGTCTTCCTTTTCGCTCTTTTTCTCCCTCTTTCTCCCTCTCCTCCCTCCTCGTCGTCCTCATGGATCTTGTCACAGGATGCCTTCAGGTGCTGAGTCTGTGTGCACAAGCTCATGCTGATTTAAACAATGCCTCATCTTTATCCATGTTCACTAAGGGTTAATCTCCTCTGTATGATCACAGAAATAAAGATATATGAGGGAACATTATAAAGGTAGAAAGCTCTGATCAAATATAGAAATAAAGAAAAAGTCCTCATTTTCCTTACACAAAAACAACACTTTCCGGGTGTAGGCTGCTGACTTTCTCAGACCCATTACCATCTCTTTATTGATTACAGCGACGCAGTCATTATAAGCTTATCATGTCCCACCACACTGCACAACTCGCCCCACTTCTTCTATTTGAGGTGGCCACTTTAGTCTGGACCTCCCAAAAAATCAACTAAAAAATGAATGACGGCTGTAATAAACTCAAGGGTTGATTGTGTCATTTTACTAAAATATAATGTTTTATACAAAATTACAAAATTACAAAATAGTCAAGAACTGATCATTTCAAATTGGTCCTGAAATGATCTCTAAATGATCTTGCAGGCTTCCATTCAGTGCCTTGTGCCCTGTAGTTTGGGAACCTCTGTGCTACAATATCTAATCATAAAATGATACTGAACTTTTGAACATTTTGATCTATTTACTTGACCTTTATTAGTCTTTTTAAGGAGAGTCCTGGCACCATGCCCTATAGTCCATGTTTTTAATCATATGGGAAAGAAGAGTACCTGGAAGAGAACATGTAAACTACATAATGAAAGGACCTTCTTGGTCTGAGGTGACAGTGTTAACTGCTGTGCCAACATACTGTTAATTGACTCTAGCATTATTATAAAAGATGTACATACAAACTAATGATGCAGCTTACAAGCTAAGCACATCAGCAGAGCTTAACATCTTCAGCTAAATATTAGACAATGATGAGGAGATGTGCCTTCCCTAAATTCCCTAAATCACCTATTAATAACCAGTGGCACGGTGATATTATGGCTGTGACAAGTTGATTTGTGTCAAAACCTTTGTCTAACCCCAATTACAAGCTACATTAGCATTCATTTAGCACGATCAAAAGCCTTCATACTCTAATCTGGAGGTATTTTTAAATACAAGCTATCTCCTATTGAAATAGTGAGGTACTTGAATAATCTTATAAGCCACCTTTTGCTAAATTGACCTTTTAAGAGCCATGGTCTAATGATGTTTGCAGATTAAAAACATAACATTTATGCACCTTTATCCTAAGAGCATCAGACCAACTTCACACCATTCTAATAGCTGTGCTGAAATTAGTAAATTTAACACGCCCCATTACTCACTTTTATCAACAGAGGGAGATGGACACCTTTAAGAGTTATTTGCAGAATAAAACAACCAGCTCCTCATATGTAAATCAATCTATATAAGGAAATTGTGCATGTTTCCAAATGATCATACATAAACTCCAAATGCCCAGAAAATTATTTTTAAAAATCATGTTTCATTTTCAATTTCATCATGATTACATTAAAGTGCACAAAAGTATTCAAATTCTGTACAGTGAGTATTCTTTCATCACCTTCTTGCAATCAGCAGGTAAAATATTAGCTCCAAACTGTGCCCATAATTCAGTGGAGCGTCTGATGACTCCCACCAACGTCAGTGCTACTCCAAACAAGAGGCACTCGAGCTGCCAAATGTCACACCGTTTCTACTCATGAACATGCTAATTTATGCTGCTAGCTGCTCCTGGAGCTAATCTACTCCACAAGTGCATACCTGCAGCGCGAGCATTGTTGTTGAATTGTGGCTTTTGAACAAAAACATACTGTACTTGAACTGAATGAACCGAAATGTACAAATATGAGAATAAATAGCACAGACGTACAATTAATAAATATAACCGATGGTAACAGTGGAAAAACAGGATTGTGAATGGTTTTGTACAGCTGCATGAACCACACTGCTTTGATACAAATACAAAAATAGGAACTGTTTTGCCACCCACTACAGTTGACTAATCAGGTTGATTAATACAACACAAACTGAAAATCTATTATAGAATACTAAAAATATGATTTTTTTTAAGGATACACATGTGTCAGGGGGAAGCAAGTCCACATAAGAACCCAGTGTTCAAATCAGTAAAAGTGTATGGCTGGCAGATACAGTGTGCTGTGCAGTAATTGATATCCACACATACGCAGCGTGCACACAGTGTATTTATGAGAGCTGTTCCTCTTATTAAGGAAGAGTCGGAGAGCTGGACCTCCTGCAGAGAGAGGGAGAAAGGGAGAGAGGGAGAAAGGAAGAGAGGGAGAGCTTTCATCTTACACACGCACACACCGACACACAGTATGTATGCCACAAATCAGAACTACATGGACTACTTTGCATTTGTTCTATATTTGTTAATCCTATCAATAAAATATAGGGCATTTCAGAGTTGTTGTTTTTTTGTTTTTTTTTACTTGATGACGCTTAGTTAAAACATGAAAAATGTCTCTGTGTCAACAAGAAGGGTTATCAAAAAAAAAAAAAAAAATAAAAATAAAAATAAAATTGAAATAGGTCACTGCGCAGTACTGTTGTGTGTAACCTGATCTTTCACAGGTGCTGTACATGATTTTTATTGTCTTAAAAGTGTGAAAACTGTTTGGTTTGCAGTGATTATCCATCACTGTCCTTGCACATTCATCCTAATTATTCACAGTTTTTAATCGCTTTTGTCAACTTTCAGAGGACAGAGTGGAGTTTTGTCATCACTAGCATGCTAACAGAGTATCAGTGTTACTTCCTTGTTCGTGGACAATAAACCGCAGATGTAGACAACGCACAGCAGACTTATTTTGACTTTAACAAGACAAACATCAAATATAAAATGATTTGTATAAAACTGGATTAGCTTATAGTGTTAACGAGATTTGATTTGTTAAACACCAAAAAGAGGATTTTCTGTAGTTGCTGCTCTGATTAGGGAGGCTAGAGTTACAACATAATTCACAATGCTCTCCACCAAGCCTTTAAGTGGGTGTGAAAGCAAAAAGGGCAGCATGTTTAGCTTCTTAAGTGCTTCACCTTCCCTCTGTCCCCAGAAAACTGCACAGCTCTGGCCCTCTTTTTGTCAGGGGCTTCCTTAAATCCAGGCTATGATTTAGTTCATCTGTCAGAGCCAGTTTAATGGGATATTATTCATGCACCAAGACAGGGTCAAGGGCAATAAAAACTGCGAGGCTCTAAAAGGCTTGCTGTGGAAAAAGTAGTGTGATAGTGCCATGAGAAATCAGGCGCTAGAAAATAAGAAAATATGGTAAAAGTTTACTTCTAAAACTGTGTCTGATGTAGTAGCACAACAAACACTTAAGTCAAGTTACAGTGAATACATTTGTACTTTTGCTGTCCTAAAAGAGCATTATTCAACTTTTCTTGTGGACGGTCCCCTACTCGCTTGTCTCATTGCTGATGCTTTGCCTGAAATGTTCCATTATCTCCATTAAGACCAACAGATGATGCCATCAGTCCAAATATCAAATCCATATCTGTGGGGAGGCGACCCAACATGCAGTAAGAATACATGTTTTCCTGTGTGTTTTCTATAAAAAAACAAAAAACTAAACAAAAAACATTTGTTTTAATGTAATTGACATTTGCAAAAATCCTAAACAGAATTTCAGTTTTCCAATACAAATTTCATCTCAGTAAAATACAGTTTTACATTCAAAATTGATCAATCCTCCACCAAAAGCAAATTTGACCATCCAGACTCATGTGTTTTTCTGTGCTCTTTTATTCGTTTGACAGAGCAGCTCAGAAGTCTTAGTCCTGTTCTCAGGCAGTCGGTCACTGGGGTTCACACTTCACACATAGGAATCTGGAGCTGGAGTTGTTTTAGAGTTGTTTTTAGCGTTTTGTGTTTTTTTTATGTTGGTAAAATAACTATGCATTAAAAGTGCATTAAAAAGATAAATGTACAGTAAATGCAGACTAGATTTAGCAGTATTTCAAAAAAACATAAATAAAACTGAAAGATGTTGGACTAGCCAATACACTAACACTTTTGTAATGCATGTGTTCTTTATTTAGACATTTGATCTCCCTGGATTTACTGTATATTGTATATCAGATGTCTCTATATTCATACAGTCCATACTCTCTGCTGAGACCCGTCTCTAGTTTGATTCATGTGTGAAGTCATTTGCAGTTAGATTTTCAAATTTCAAATTCAATTTTTTTGCTGTGATGTTTGAATTTCTATATTTAAAGTGACAGGGTTTGGACCAACATCCTTTACCACATGAGGACAGGCCTGTAGTATTGAAAAAACAAACTGAATTTACTGAACATGTGTGTTTCTGAAGGAGAGCTGTGTAAAGTGTTCAGGTACACTCCATTGTCCCCACAGGAAAACCTCTGCATTTGACCCATGCCTGGGGAATCTCCTCAGGAGTGAGCACCGCTGTGCAGTACTCTGGGACTCATCACCATGATCTTGTCGCTAGTCTTGGTCAGGACTACCTTAGCTGGAGGATTTCACCTATGGTGCATGCTTGGGGTTGAAACAGGAGAATGTGCTCTTAGAAAGAGCCTGAGAACTATGTGCACTGAGGAAAACTGTCCCAAATGATTTACCCACCTGTGGCTCTGTTCAGATACATCTCTGAATCAAATTATCAAACCAAACCTAGTTTTTAAAATGTAATAAAACAACTGAAAGAAACTATGGAACATCTATGGAACAAGACAAGCAGTAGCAGATCTACCAGAAAAATAACACTGTGCACCTTTAAAGTTCCATTAGTGATCTGGTTAAAAGATTGAATCATAACTGTGTCTGTGGTCTACTATATTTGAAACCCCACTGAACACAAGCCACCTGTTGCTGTTGTTTTCCTTAGAGTTGTAATAATTTTAGCTCACCCATCTAAGCTAATAAACTATAGTAACTTAAATAAATGGACAGCCAGAAGGCCACCTCTGCCGAGGGATCCACTCCCGGTGCAGTGTGCTATGAATGTACAATAGAATCCATTTTGGTCAGCGTGACTTTTGACCTGTCATCTCTGGCCTGACTCGGATATGTGGTTGGCCCATTGCAGAGTTTTATCACTAGTGCGCCACAGAAATGCTGCTCTAATTCATGTCCGTGAAGGCTGCACTGTGCTGCCTGGGGTGAAATTGAAAGGTCAGGGCCGGACACTGCACTCTTACACAGCAGCATGTGACTGTAGCACACAGCGACTGTAGCGCACGGCGACTGTAGCGCACGGCGACTGTAGAGCACGGCGACTGTAGCGCACGGCGACTGCAGCATACGGGGACTGTAGCATACAGCGACCGTAGCATACGGGGACCGTAGCATACAGCGACCGTAGCATACGGGGACCGTAGCATACAGCGACCGTAGCATACAGCGACCGTAGCATACGGGGACCGTAGCATACAGCGACCGTAGCATACAGCGACTGTAGCATACGGGGACCGTAGCATACAGCGACTGTAGCATACGGGGACCGTAGCATACAGCGACTGTAGCATACAGCGACTGTAGCATACAGGGACTGTAGCACACAGCGACTGTAGCAAACGGGACTGTAGCATACAGCAACTGTAGCATACGGGGACTGTAGCGCACGGCAACTGTAGCATACGGGGACTGTAGCATACGGGACTGTAGCATACAGCGACTGTAGCATACAGGGACTGTAGAACACAGCGACTGTAGCATATAGCAACTGTAGCATATGGGGACTGTTACATAAGGGACTGTAGCATACAGCAACTGTAGCATACAGCAACTGTAGCATACGGGGATTGTAGCATACGGGGACTGTAGCATACGGGGACTGTAGCATACGGGGACTGTAGCATACGGGGACTGTAGCATACAGCAACTGTAGCATACAGCAACTGTAGCATACGGGGACTGTAGCATACGGGGACTGTAGCATACAGCAACTGTAGCATACGGGGACCGTAGCATACAGCGACCGTAGCATACAGTGACCGTAGCATACGGGGACCGTAGCATACAGGGAAGCAGATGATATGGAGTTTATGTACTTGCTCTGATTATTGATTATTATATCAGAATTTATTGGGTCTAAAACTGAGGTTCGATTTTTACTGGTGGTACACTGTTATTTTTATAGTCCTAGAGTGTTTAGTGGTAATATAGAATCAGTTTAATACAGTCTTTGTCCAGGTCTGACTGGGGCTGTAGATTTTTAAGGTGTGGTTGTATCCCTGGTTTCAATTTGAATTTGCAAAAGTAAAATAATGAAAAAAATTAAAAATAAAACCATTTGTCAAATATGCCGTGTTTGCTATTGCACTCTCTACGGTTGGCACTTCTCATCATGCAGAGAAATATTCATACTCCTCTTTGAATAAGTAAAAGCAAAGTTCCCTTAAAGATATCTCATGTTCCTCCTTTATGCATAGCTGCGGAGAAGCACCAATTTGTCATTTAAGTCCAATATTTTGGATATTCTTGTGCCTCAAAGTCAGACTGAAGTTTTATGGTATTTTGGCAAAATAATGCATTTATTTCCAATTAATATTAATGAATGTCATTTCTGAATTTGCTAACTTTCCTCTTTCATTAGCATACATAAATGTACTGCTGTGTAAAGGTCAGCTCAAGGCCAGATGGGTCTCCAGTCTTTTGCTTCAAAACTGTGCCAATGTGTAAACAGACGCACATTTTATGGTTTTGTATTGAGTGGGAGGAGAATTCAGACTTTCTTCTTAAGCTGTTTTTTGTGTTTTTTACACATAATGATTAGCTGCTTTTAATTAGCATGTGATTGTGCTCTAAAACCAATGTGTGTTTTAATACAATTTTAAAATGTAAAAAAAAAAAGGTCTACTTGTGGAAACTTTGAGTAACTATAAAATATGTAGTCAACAGTCATTTCTAACTTGTATTATTAATCTCTAGAAAAAAAAAGCTTTGTACATTTATTTGAATAATGAGCCTGTAGAGATGGAGGTCAATGTTGTATTGAATTCTGATATGACTGTGTCTTCTACACAACGAACTGAACAAATGATGTGTGATCAGGCTTTGAAGAGCTGCTAGTCACAACACTGATTACTTCTTGTTCTGTATGTACGTGAGACTTTCACACAATGGTTGCTTTTGTTACTTCACATTCACTGTAAACACGATGTGCGCTGTTGAAATCTGTGTCTCTTTTTTCTCACCTTGGGTATCTTTTATCAGAAAGGTTTTCCATCATTATTATTATCTTGTGTTAGTTCCTGTATTGTGAGGCATCTGAAGTTTTGATCTGTGATACTTTTTTTGTTCAAGCATTTGTGGAAAAATGGAGTAACAAACTATAGCGCCGCACCAACGCACCACTTCGAGCCATTGATTTGTTTTGTACACACATGGCCATTTACATTATAATTGTGACTAGATGATTATCAGTTTGAATGGATTATAAGGCCTTCTGACGTCTAACCTCTGGCAATGGTATCATTAGTGAAGCAGAGGTGTTACTTAATTTTGCATTGATAGCATTTACTAGATCTGAACGCCATAGCTCCCTTGTAAGACTCAGGGGAATTCATCTAAATAAACATGCCCAATTATTTGTGTCGCAAAATCCTGATTCAATATTAGTGTGAGCAGTCTTCTCTTGTTGTCCTGCAGAAGGTGACGCTGATGGTCCGTTGTGGCGCTGCACTGGGGGAATGATAATGTGTGGTGTGGGGTGCTCTCTGCATAGTTATAGGCCTCATTCAGCACACTTTTACACAGGCTCGGAGACAAGGGCCTGCTCATACTGGAGAGGTGAAGGAGAGCCGGCTGATAATATTCATATGATAGAATAGCGGGATTTAAAGGGGAAGGACAGGCCTGAATAACAGTTACCATAAGATAAGCTGTTATCGTAGCATCTGGGCCTCTCAAGTGTTTTCCACAAGCAGCATTCGAGAACACTCACCTCTTAATCTTCATTGGAGAGCAGGACTTTAGCATAATTACTACTCAGGCAGTGTCACAAAGGCACACACGCGTGGCATCCTAACATCCTGCTCTGGGGGAACACAAAGCAAGAGGAGAGAATGAAATAGGGTTTAATTCTTTTGGTAATAACAAATTGTACATGCCATTAGTCAGTTTACCCTGTATTTGATCCACAAAAGCCATGATAGGCGTTGGCAATGTGTTAGTGATCGGAATGTCCAAAAAAGCACTTTTTAGGGTATATCACATTACAAGTTATAGATTTAAAGATCTATTGTGCTTGTCTCTGCTATATAGTTATAATCTATGATATCCATGGATCCATGGACATCCAATAGTCATCGAAAACAACTTAACAGAAACAAGTTTGCTCATTTCTGTGTTAGAAAACTGAGGCGCCTAATGGGAGCTGACATCACCATAAACGTCATCACAGCAAAGAGCCATGTAACTGTTTGCCCTTACTGTGGACACATTTTTTTCATTTGTACCAAAATGACTATGTAGTGCTTCTGAATCTTGTAAGTATCATCAATTAAGAAAATAAATTTGAAGAAAGAAGTAAGTACAGAGCAGTGGGTGTGTTCTGGTGGAGGAGAAAATGAGGATTGATCACAAATATGTCATCTTGAAAATAAGCAATTAAACATTACTCAAACATGCACAAATCACTCCAAAAACAGCTCTGGAAGGGTAAATGAGAAGGAAACAACTATAACATGGTTAAAAGCTCTGAATAGTCGATTTTGCGTAATAGGTCTGCTTTAAGATTACTCTAAAAATATTTGGATAAGGCTGTTTTCTAATAATTTTGCTTTTCATCAATATTTTCCAATAAATAAAATTTGAAAGCCCTCACTGACTAAGACTAAGGATTTGCTTCCTTCCAGCCAATAGTAATAAGTATTTTGCGACAGGAAGGATGGCCAATTGAGTGATAAGACAGTTTAGACCAATGACTCATTACCATCGATTTAAGATACAATCTCTCCTCTGACAATCATAATGACTTGCATTATTGTTGCACAAATAAGCATATCATCTGACTGAATGGACTCATCAATTATTACATTTAAGCCATCAGGGCCTTTTCTCTAGCAATTTCCTGGGAGGAAATCCAGACTTTGTAAGCACATCTTTAACACAGTGAGTTAACCCAGCCTATTCAAGAAGAACTTCATTTGTCAGAATTTGTGCAAGAATAATAGCAACATTTGGTGCATTTGGACGGAGATCCACAGCGTGCACATCTGCTTTCACACAATGGGCACAAACACCAGTCATTTCTTTTTGCACTGTTATTGTTTTGCTTCAGTTTCAGTCCATTCACCACAAGAGCATTGCTAACAGGGAGATGCAGTACAAATAGTAAGTTAGCAATAGTAGTATACGGTGAATATCTGTAAAACATTGGTCACATGTGCATGACTGAACTTTAATTCTTCCTCATGAAGAAGGAAGTACTTCTCAAAGCAGAATTTAATAGCGTTTATTATGAGTGTGAGTTATAATGTAATCATGTTTTATTGGGCAGCTTTGTCTAAACTGTTTATAGCAACTTCAAGTTAATATTTTATCTCTTTTTTCACAATATAAATTCAAAATGCCAAATCCATTTACAATTCACTGTTGACTATCACAAAGTATAAACACATTCAGTCAATGTAAACAACAATTATACTTGTAGCAGTGCAGGCCTGCCACTTTCTCCCACCAGGTGTCACCTATAAAAGGGCACTCCCTCTTGCCTTGCACCCTCTAACCTCACACACTTCCGAGTCTTGCTGTGTGCTGCTACCCTCTGTTTACAGGTAGGAAGCTTACGCGCTTCCTAGAAAATTCGATAAAACAAACTATCTACTAAATTACAAATTGATTCAATCCGTTGCCATAGATCACAAGCGAGTGCCTCGCTCTCTGTGTCTGTTGTGTTATAACCAGCACAACATTGTTTACTTTAGCTGTCCAGGTCGCTAAGCTAATCAGCTTTTGGTCTGTGGCTCTTGTGGTTTGACTGTCAGTCCCTCTCCAGTGTCTTCGGCCTCACTCTCATATGCGCTCGACCACTACGTCATGGCCTGCTGGGGTCTATGTGGTAGGTGTAGTGCCCCTCTCTCCTATGCCAGATACTCTATACACCATATGCTGTAGAATGGACTTGCACAATTGCATTGTAGGTTTGGTTACAGTGCATATTTTACATTCACGTATTGGCTCAAACAAATACCATAGATCCATCCACTGTCAAATTGCTGTTTAGTCACTCTCTTGAGAATAATAAAGGAGGACACCTTCTGTCCTCCATCACACTGTGTCCATCTGAACTCAATTTCTTGGGTCGAGTCTTACATATGCTCCCTCGCCTCCATGTCCCTCCCTGGTTGAATGGTCAGTCAGGGCTGGATCTGCTGAGGCCCAGATGGTCACTAGGGGGTGGTGGTGTGTGCATAAGCATTCACCCATACTTGAACAAACACCACCAGAACCACCCTCGGAGCTTCCTCTTCCTCAGATTTACTGCCCCAATGGCTGCCATGTGAGGACCCCATTTTGTCCCCGCCTCGCCCTCTGCACCTTCTGTCGCCTCTTGTCTGGTACAGGTCTGCTCTGTGTGACTCCTCCCAGCCCAGGGCCAGCGAGCATACTGCTTAGTGCACTGTTAGACACCCCCTCCCTCGATCCATATGACCAAGCTAGACACCACCATTTAAGGAGAAGCACCCTTAATTTACAAATCTCATGAAACTAACAAGATGTTACTCTCAAAGGAGTGTTACATAACTTTAAGGGTCTGCCATCTGCTTCTCCATGGAAATAGTTTTGGTTTGAATGTTCCACGGTATGTCTTTAAGCTCATCTATCCATGGATACAAGCAAGTGCTGAACCCCCACCAGAAAAGTTACATGGTACACCTTTAAGCATCAGATGTTAAAGAGACAACTGACCAGAATAAATTGACTCATAAACAAAAAGCAGGTAACGTAACAATCTGACTACGTATATAGAAAACACAGCATCTGTGCTTGGGCAGTGCATCTGAAGTTGATTAGAGTTGCCATAGGAGTAGATTAGTGGCCACACTTCTTGCAGTTTGACACGGGGCAGATGTGTTATCTAGCTTAGTTTGTTTTATCCAATTGTGGGTTTGGTCTGAGATAAAACTCAAATAACAGTACTTGCACTGTCCTTTATGAGACATTTAGGTCTCTATACTCTCAATGCAGAGCCATTCAAACACTTTTGTGAGAAAACTCTTGACATTTTCCATTCTCTTCACCAGAACGGCACAACGGGTCAAAGACACTGCACTCTGTCAACTTCTGCCAACTTTCCTGTCTCTTTGTACCAACTCTGTCTGAAAGTTATGTAAAGGGAGGTGTGCAGGTCTAGACTAGCTCAGAGAATTTATAATATGCAGTTAAGTTAAGTTTAAAATTGGAAGCAGTGCCTTGAAATTACATTGTGATTGCAGCTCAGTGCTATGTTGCAATACCTCGCATTATAAAGTGTTGCCGGGTCTTTTTTATATTCTCGGTTCTTGTGAGCCACTTACAGTAAGTGTTGAGGACAGGGCAGGCATTTTCATGCATAAGGCTCCTGCTGGTATGAGGTTATACAGGGACTTGCACATAAGTCAGAAGAAGGGAACAGTATGAGCGAGAAAATAGTCTTTCATCACGTCTGTGGTCTTTATCAGAACATGCACTAAACAGACAAGACGAAGGCTGTTGTGATTAATGGCATTACATAAGTAACTCTGACAGCAAGTGATTTAACAAGAGAGCAGCATTACAAAGTTAAGTGGTAAGAGCTTTACTTGTCACAATACAGTAAGTATAAATTAACTGTATGTAAAATAGCATAGAGGGAGGATTAGTCATAAGCTGCTGCCTGCTGTGACTATATGCACCACCAAGGGCCAACCTGAGCTATAATCAAAAGTGTATACCAAAGGAAGGAGACACACGCAGAACATACAAAGTGAACACTGAAACATGTATGTATGTAAGGTTATAATTCAGGACTGTGCACCATTAATCAAGCACATGTCTTGGTGGTGGTTTTTTTATTAGTTCACTAATTGTGTGGCAGCAGTATTTACCCTGACACAGAGGTCTTCACTGTTGGATACAGAGATGACTGTTTTAATGGCTGCAGTGCACAGCTCTTACCTAATGCCACAGAGGTGAGGTCTTATGGGTGCAGACACTGACCCGCCATTGGATTGTGAGGGAGAGATTAAATGTCAGAGAGGGAGAGAGGAGAGTGATGGATTGACAGACATGTGGAGGTGTGTGCATGTGATTGGCACGTGTAGTTGCAGTGACTGATGGCCTGAAGAAACGGCACTGAAGGATCTGACAGCAGGTGTCTGTAAAGGAGAACCAGCTAAGGTGGAGATGGTCAAGTCTCCAGTACATTGGGAACAAATGGACATTTCTGTCACAGCACTGCATTCAAATTTGACCTGCTCAAATGCACTGGTGCAGGTGTGGATAGAAGCTAACAGCCACAGGTGAGTTCTCATGTTAAACAGAGGATCTCTGGTCAGAATCAACAGACAAAGAAACACAGGCAATTTTGTTTGTTTATTGACAGTGTTGCATGGTTCGGGCAAGGCGTTTGACAGCTGGTCGACGTCCCTTGGTGCACGTCAAGATGGCTGCCATGAGTTTGTTCATTTCTGCTTTTGCTTTTGTCTAAAATGACCACCGGGATGATTGTAACAAAAACCTAGGATTAATCGACCTGATGTTGTACTTGCTGGGGGAATCTGCGTTGCTTGTCAGATTACCAACTTGTCCTGCCCACTGACTTTTTACTTCCAGTGCTCCGTCCCATACTTTAGGGATGTATATCAGTGAACCACAAAATCCCCCAAAGGCTGGAAAGCACTGGGTTAGACTATAATATGTCTAATAGCCTCTGCTAAAGAATGTCCAACACCTATTTCTTGCAACATGTTGATGCACACACAAAAGACTGTCCAATTCTGTAAATAAACGAGATAGAAAATGATGTTTTATGAATCACAATTACAGAAATGTATTGCAAGGGGGATGCACATGAAAGGTACATTTATTTCTAAGAAAAGTGCAAAGAACAGAAAGAACCAATTTCTCATTTGTGAAAGTGTGGTGTGAGTCTGTGAAACGTGTGCATGTGTGTGTGGGTGTGTGTGTGTGTGTGTGTGTGTGTGTGTAAGTGTATGTGTGTGTCAGATTTCTCTCCATCTCAGTAAACCTCTGTAATTACATCCCAACAGAGGGGGGAATTAAAGCTTGCTTCATCTATTGGGATGATGAATATGACAGCGTATGGTTATATAGACTTCATATCTGCAGACAAACATGCATAAATCTGGGCTATGATGGCTACGCTCTGAGGCCGGTGTAATTAAACATTGTTATATGAGAAAGTGCATTAATCTGTGCTGTGTGAATGTGCCATCCGGTTGCGGTTGATGGCTCTCTGACAGTGGGAGAGGGTGATTTAGCTGACGACGGGCCTCGTATAAAACCTGGTGTGCTCGTGAGGAGGATGGAGGATAATTTGTGAGCTTCCTAAATGATGCCACTTTATTCAATCTCTCCAGGATGTGTGTCAGTGATGGAACAAAAGAAGCCACCAAGAACAAAAGAGAAGGAGAAATAGGACAGGCTCCAAGCTCACTGCTATGGTCAATGCATACTTATGACTTTACCTATGTGGTTGTAAATCAGGTGGCTACCTTAACAGATGCATTGTAAACTGGGCACAAGGGCACAAATAGTACACATATGGGATTATTGGGACCAAACTGGGAATAAACTCAAACCTAAACCTGGACCTGTACAGTGACCAAACATGACAGGCTTTTGACCTAGCAACACATAACATACTAACGGCTAATAAAGTAACAATGTCCAATAACATAATAGCACCTTGCCAATACTACTACTAATGATGATTATATTATTATTATTATTATTATTATTATTATTATTGTTGTTGTTGTTGTTGTTGTTGTTGTTGTTGTTGTTGTTGTTGTTGTTGTTGTTGTTATGGGTATTGCAGCATATTGCAGTCATAATGTCATAACTGCAGCCAATAATGTAATACTTCAAAGTGACTGCATTTTAATTCTTTTCATGTGTTTTGTTCTTTTTTTTTTTTTTTTTTTTTTTTTTTTTTTTTTTTTTTTTTTTTTTGAGGGGCAGGGACACTATCCATATCAGGCACATGTCCTTTGCTTTGGAATACACATTTTGCATGGATGGCAAAGTTGTTGAAAATAAGCAAAAGTTCTAGTAGGCTAGAGGTTGCTTTTACAAAAAGGGCTGGCAGTGAAAAATCAGCCATCACATAGTTTGTCTTGCACACTGGTGATGGACATTCCAGTGGGTGATGGACCTTCTATAAGCTTACACAGCTTCTTAGGGTGTCCATGATTTTCACAATGTCATTTATATACTGGCATACATATGTGAACAGATATGTATGTGTACAATATACACTTATGTATGGGGGATGGACAAAGCTTGAGTGTGTAAATGTGCATGTGTATATCATACTTGTGTGTATGTAGGTGCCTTATATAATGCTGACCACTGTGAAAAATACATTAAATTAAATCGAAAGAGTTAAGTGCAAGTTTGGTTTGACTCAATGATACACTCAAATGCATGAGTGACTTATTATTCTACACTCATTTATTTTAACAGCACTATCAATGTGTTTTTGTGTACATGCATTACAAACACATGCCACATAAAAATGTACTTTCGTTGCCATCAACCCAGTCAATCAACTTATGCATTTGATCAAATAAACACATATTTAACTAACAAATAAAGACATAAAAAACAATCCCATATTTCATTCCACCCATCCACCCTAACCCTAAACTGCACCCCACACAACCAAACACACACACACAATATGAAGTTACACACAGTAAAACATGGGGCCGAGTACAGACAAACTAGTTGAGAAAGCACCTGTCTGCACTTTGAGCAGAGGAACACCCGCTTGCAGCAGGACACCGACACAAGACCCAGAGACGCCCAAACACCAACTGTCCACCAGGAGACGACACAGGACCCAGAGAGACCCAAACACCAACCCTCCCCCCCCCCCCCCCCCCACACACACCAACCTTCCACCAGAACACGACACAAGACCCAAAGAGGCCCAAACAATAATCCCCCACTAGGACACCGACACAGAACCCAGAAAGGCCCAAACAACAACCCTCCAACAGGACACTGACACAAGACCCAGAGAGGCCCAAGCACCAATCCCTCAACCAGGACACTCCTGGTGCAGAGGCTCCTACAGAGGAAACACTGGAGCTCCTAAAAGTGGCTCTTCCATAAACAAGGACCATTATACTGGAAAGACACCTCACTGTGAGTCTGTGTCTTGACTCTGGGAATGACTATGAGCCTGATGCTGAGGAAGTACAGGGTCTGTGAGGGTTCATAGGGTAAGAGCAGTTCAGACCATTAAAAAAACAACAAAAAAACTGTAAAATAACTGAAAAATCCTGAAAACACACACTGAGATAATGCAGTGATTTTAAAACCATTGTAATGTAGTCCCCCCTCTGGTCATAGTCAGGACACATAGTGCTAAATTTTGTAATAATTGTATACCTGAAACACTCTTTTTGGAAACGCCAGAGAGAAGAGCATTACAGAGGTCTATTTGAATGGTGATAAAATCATGCATTAGCATGTCTGTCTTGGCCTGAGAGAGAATGAAGCAGACTCTGGCTTTATAATGTTCTTAACGTATGGGATAAAAGTCAGCTCGGAGTCAAAAATGATGCCCAGGTTTTTCACTTGTGGAGATGGGTTAAAAGATGCGTTAAAGTGCTTGTAGTTTGAGTAAAAGTTTCTTTCTCTGAGCCCCAGGGCCGATGATTAAAACCTTGTTTTTTTCCTTGTTAAGTTGGAGAAAGTTTTCTGCCATCCAGGATTTGATATCAGAAATACAGTTTAAAAGAGTGTTCATTTGTCTGGTGTCATCAGGAGCAAGGGGGTGTTAAGCTTTGTCTCATTTGCGCAACTGTGGAAGTTAATTCCATGTCTCCTGATGACACCTAGAGGGAGCATACCACACACCCTGGGGCACACCACTTATGATTTTATGGACCAAATACTAACATAACATAAATATATTGATAGTGCTATTAAAATAAATTAACAAAGTAGAATCTAGAATTATAATTAGTCATATATTTGAGTGTGTCATTGAGTCAAAGCACACTTGCACTTAATTCTTTCACTGACAGCCCTTTTTTGTAAAATCAATCTCTAAAAGCCACTTTTTTCACAGCTTGGACCTTTATGGTTGTTAGAGCCTTAATTTAATTCATTAAAAATATTTTATTTAAAGCAATTTCATATTTTATTTATTCATATAGATAAATATTATCTAACATCCCCTAGCTTTAAGTTATTTCAGTAATTTTTTACGTTCTTTTGTTTATAGTGGAAGAGGGCAGGAAAATGTAAGGAAAATGTAGGTCAAATAATCAGGTCAAATGGGGAGACAGGTGTGTGAAATGTTTTGTTGAGGGTGCACAAATGCCTTTTTCGATCCTGCAAATGCAACACACTACATGACTACATGAGATATTGTGTATTGATGCATTTTGTGGGAGTCAGGATGGCTAGGCTAAGTTCATGTTAAATTAGAAGCCTAAACAATGTGGGCGGAGGATCTGGAAACCAGCTTGTCTCCATGGAGATGTTATTGCTTGGCATTAAAATCTTCTATCTTGTATATATATATATATATATATATATATATATATATATATATATATATATATATATATATATATATATATATATATATATATTTTTTTTTTTTTTTTTTTTTTTTTAATTTCAAATGTAAAAAAAAAAGTGAAAAACATTTCATTGTTGTGAGTGAGATTGCCTTTCCACAGATCTAACCTGTAAGTCCCTCGATATAGATAAGTAAAATGCCATACTGTAGAAAATTCCAGGCAAAGCAATAACATCTTAATGGAGACAAGCAGGTGATGGACCCACCACCAGAAAAGTGAAAAGACTTTTTTAGATATGCTAATGCTGTCTGTTAGCCATAATAGATTTGACCTTAACAAAATGATCACATCTCGTCACCATGAGCAGTTGGTTATAATCTAATGTTTGATTGGTGCATGTGCCAATATAACCAAAATATGTTGAGAGATAATCAAGCTTCCCGATATGGATGGACATTTGAAACACCTACGCACACACACACCCACACTACCGATTATGTGTTTGGGATATGTTCTGATCCAGTCCACCTCTTTATTTCCACTAACTCATTTCTTCTGCCTCCAGCTGATCTGTATTGAAGTTAAAATACCCACCTGCTTCCATGGTAACCTAAAAATGTACTCCATAACTCAATTCAAATTGTGTTTTTGGCCAAATTGTTACATAACTGCTCCCAAAACATTACTGTCAATCTTCTGTTTTTATGTGGGAGGCCAACCATTTGTTTTCTATAAATATCAGTATAATGTTCAATCCATATGTTTCTTTTGTTTATAAATGTTTTACCAGAGGCTAATTTAACAGAAGACTGCCAATATAAGAAATTTGAACTAAATAAAATGCCAAGATAACGAGTGTATCTTTGTTTTTGTTTGTGTGCTAATAAAATCATTACTTACACAGAGCGTGCCCAGGCTGCATCAGAGTTTACAAGTGTCTAGCTGCTCTTTCTCAGCGCCTGTAGACCTATGGGAGCCAATTAGAGTGTAATGTTGGAAATGACAAAGCGCACTGGTTTGGTGCGGCCCGTTCGTGTCTGCCTTGTGCTCGGCCGCCTTATAGCCAAACAGGGCTTTAATAAGAGAGGTGTCTGCTCCTCTCATCTCAGCGCGCACACAGGAAGCACACTGGCCACAGAGTTTGGTTTAGATGAGGTCACTGCCCCCTGTGGGCTCAGCTGTACAAGAGGAGACAGTGAAATAAATGGACACGAGACGGAAAGGGGAGGAGAGAGAGGTGCTGAGCTGGAGCTTAGCGCATGCAGCCGCTCTGATATTATATATGAGACTATGGGACGAGGCTGTGTGCCCTGTAACACTGACTGCAGGGGGATCAAGGATATAAGCTACTACTGAAGCTGGTGGTTACTAGACTACAAGATGTACACCATACTGGAATGTAGATAGTGATGAAGGATTATCTATAAAATGGCCAGAAAGCAACCTAGTATTAACTATAGGTTACACATTACATTTCATTAGATAGTTGTTATGCATGGAGGTAAGCAAAAAGTATTACATTTTTTAGTAAACAGAGTAGAGTGGAGTACTGGACTCCAATGAACTTCATCTGAACTTAAATAACATTCAAATTCTAAACTACTATTACAAAGTTAAGATTTTCACACACGTTTGTTGAGGCTCCTGAAATAGTGTGATTTTAAAACACATCTTGTGGTTGTGTGCACCACTGAACAATATAATTAACAACAATACATACAAATAGAAAGTAATTTATAATTATTAAGAAGGTTATGTAAATGTTGAAGTATCAACTATGGGTCTTTAATTAAATCTGGACCGTCACTATGCGGCTTCTCACATGTGAAGCATTCACAAAGTTGCACACCCCACTACAGTAAAGGCACTATCCCGCAATGACAAATACTAAAACTTCGACAACAGTGAACTTTTTGCAGGCAGCCCTCCTGGAGACACAGGTTCACTCCTCTTACACTGAGTAAAGCTGTGGGCTCCTTGCGGCTTTGTACTGCTGCTACACTGAAGGTTTGTGGTAGAACACATGTCAGAAACATCTATACAGTCTCTGCATCAGAATGTCTGCAGGTGGTTCTGTGTCACACTACGCTCTCTCAAGTCAGACTCTTTGTTTTGTTTCACATGCAAAGTTAGCATCACTATAGCATCACAGTAGTTGTTTTTGGAGACACTTTTTGCCTGTGATATCTGGCCATACTGCAACAAAATGGTCCAAATAAACCGCATATGTTGTACTTAAGAGAGATGCTTTATGTGCAGTGGAAAAGCGTGTGTTGTTGAGGCACCAGATAAAAGCAGTTTCACACAGAGCACAGAGACAGGCTCCTTTTGTTCTCTCCAGCTACAGGCACATCTTCAAACACCCCACACCAGTTTACTGTCAATTTAAAGTGCACATGGCCACCGGACTAAAATAACATCAGACCCAAAGCCAGAACCAAAATTACTGCTCATTTCAGTTTAATCACCAGTCAATTTAAGACATTGATACTTGGTGTGGAGATATTTGATTTACTAATGCTTTCTTTTATCTCCTGCATGGGCAGAAATCCAGTATTTCTAAATGCTGAAATTTGCATAAAGAACCTTCTGGTCTGAGAATACAACTGAGTGTTTATGATTACCGCTTTAAATCACAATGTAACAATCTGTAATCCACAAATGTACTGTGTGGACAAGTTTCCTTAACACTGCTTGATCTGGGCTTTTTAGATTGTTCAATGAGCGCCCTGTTAAAATACAGAACAATACAAACAAATCAAGTAATTACATAGGTCCATTTAAAACAGGAGCAGGTGTGATTATAAATGTTTCTCTCCAGATTATTAAAGTGCTGCAGTGACACCGGTGTATCCAGTTTTACATGTTCTTGAAATGTACGCCATTTATGGAAAGCAAAAAAAAAAGCTGTTTTTCCCATTTCAGCTCTAGTGCAGCCAGTTTTTAGACGTAGAGAACCATGAGATCTTGTATTAAATGTTCCCGTATCAAAGTTCAACAAGCAAGTGAGATATTCAGGCAGTCTATCGTCGGAGTCCCTTATAAATACATTTTATACAGTGTTACTCTCTTCTGACAGATAGGTGCTACTTTTCCATAAAGTGAACCTTGATGGGTTTAAATTCATCACCTGTTATGAAACGAAGGGCTGAGTGAAAGAGTCTAAAGGTTTAAAGTAAAGGCTGAAGTCTGCAGGTAGATTATATCTTCCGTTTGGGTTTTTTTTTTTTAGAAAAAAAAAAAAAATCAGTTTTATGTGCATTCAATGAGTCAATACATAATATGCTTTTTGAAGGAATTTTGGATTCCATTAAAATCTTGCTGCAGTTTTAAAAACACCTGATCAGCAGAGGGAGCACATGCAAAACAGCATCAGCTGCATAGAAATGTATGAGGCCGTCGTAATGGCAGGAGCAGGGCGGACCAAAGAATGCAGAACTCGGGGCAATTTGCAATGTTTATTTACAGTTGGTGCAGTTAAGTAACAGTAGTTCATTAAACCAACAACGAGTGGGAGACAGGGTGCAGGCCAGAGTCCAGGAATGCGTCGTGACGAGCAGGAACAGGGGCAGGCGACGGGGAGCAGGCCGGGGTCTAGGATGAGGCACGGAGACGGAGATGAGGGGTACACAGAACCAGAGCCAGAGCGGGAGACGTGGAGCAAACCGGAGCCCAGGACGAGACAGGAAGGTGAAGACAAGGCATGGACTGTACCGGAATCAGAGCGTGGGATCAGAAGCCGAACCAGAGACCAGGAGCCGGGACGAGCGAGGGAGCAGGAATCTGTGAGGTAGCCAAAATCCAATCAGCATCAAAAAGGTAAGCGCCAAAATATAAGAACAGGGCTGGACCATTCACGTTGGACACGCAGACAGTCTGACACCAAGTGTCTGGAGCGGGTCCCTCTTATCCATGGCGGTGGTGATTGCGCTAATGGAAGGCAGGTGTGCGAGGGAGGAGCTGAGAGCTCCGCCCAGCTCCAAGTTCTGGCAGGTGAGGAAGGGGGAAGAGGCACACAGGGAGGCAACAAGAGGCGGAAAATGCGTGCATCATGATAGAGGCTTTCTCTTAAATTGCAACCAATGGAATAATATATAAAGTAAAAAGTAGGGGGCTCTCCTTTGCTTTTACTGACTAGGTTCTCACAAGGTGATTAGACATTTTTTGTTGTTCCACCTTTATGTAAAGGCAAAACATCTGGTCAGTACTTGGATGAGAAACCACTGGGAATATCAGGTGCTACAGCAGGGCGCCAGTGGCAAAAACTGATGTTGTGTCCTTAGGCAAGACACTTTACTCACACTGCCTAGTGAATGTGTTGTGTGCGTGAGTGTTAGTGGTGGTCGAAAGGGCCGATGGTGCAGATTGACAGCCTCTCCCCCGGGCAGCTGTGGCTACAACAGTAGCTTACCACCTCCGAGTGTGGAGTGAAAGAATAATGCACTATAAAGCATTTTTTCCATAATTCTGATATAACTGCCATTTGAAATGATAAATTAAAAATGTGTAATAGAGGTTGAATTAAATATGGGGCAGCTGATAATAGAAGTTTTGGATCACGGTCATCAGCTGGACTTGTTTTGGCCTATAGAGCAGAGTGCACTTAAGACCTCCATGTGAAAGGTCTCAAAGAGAAAATGTGACTGTTTTCTGCCAGAGGTTCAGATTCAACATAAACAAGATCAGAAGGATCATGATTATCATCCAAAACATGCAGAGATAAAATGCCCGTTAAAAGCATCACATGTTTTCTTTTTAGAATTTACAACAGCTGAATCAAGTAAAAATATTGGTAAAGTCTGAATACGAGGCTTTGAGAGGGATCTGACTGTCCTCCAGAACTTTGCAGGATTTCCATGACTCTTTTGCCTTTCTAACTGTTGAACTGTGTAACTGCTGTTTTGTTTTTTTGTTTTTACAAAAAAGAAAAAAATCGAATCTGACCTAGTTGTGTGCGGTTTTCCAGGCAGCATTTCTTTTTCTAATTAAATTTGCAATTTCTGTGTTGAATCAAGGATTGTTACTAGTTTTTTCTTTTACATCCATGCCAGACTGCAATTTCATTACATTTATTAATAATAAAATATAAGGCCATATCAGGGAATGCTGTTAAACCACTGTCACTGTAACACAGGTCAGCGATGAAGGATTACTCAATGAAATGTTTATATGATCTTCTCTCTTTTACACATGGATTTGTTTTTTATCTTTTATATTTCAAATACACCCTCTTGGTATGGGAGGCCTCTGAGAATATCAGATGCCACAGTGGGGCAGCATTGGCTCTACTCGTTGTTGTGCTCACGGGCAAGACACTTCACCCAACCTGGCCTAGAACGTACAAAATTGTAAAGTGACTTAGAGCTCATGGAAAAAAGACAAATGTATTATTATTATTATTATTATTATTATTATTATTATTATTATTATTATTATTATTATTATTGTCCATCCAAACTAGCATGAGCGCTTTGGAGATTCAATAATCCTAAACATTTCTAAAAATGGCTTTTGTAAGATCAAACCTGTACACACACGTGTGTGTGTGTGTGGGGTGTGTGTTTGTGTGTGGGGGGGGGGTGTGGGGGGGGTGTGTGCGTGTGTGCGTGCGTGTGTGTGTGTGTGGGGGGGGGGTGTCGAAATGTGCCTGAAATGAAGAGAATGGGTGTTGTGTAAGTGGAGGATGAGGCCAAACAGTTTTATTTTGTCTGGTCCAAAAGCAGAACTACTTGTATTGTAAATTAGTTAGTAATTTATATGTGATAATGTTTGGTGATATGGTCATGTATCCATCTACTTTTACATTCTGTAGCCTGCACAGGTGGAAAATAGAATTTTTTGCTATTACCGGATCAATGTATATTTTCTCTTGGTCAGTGTTTATTCCACACTGTCTAAGTATAAATAAAACATACCATGCCATACATACCATACACAAGTGTCAGTAAATCATCATTCCTGTGATAACAGACTTTCAGCCTATTTCAGTACAGTGTTATTGCCTATAGACCTTCTGACAGTATATTACCCTAATTCCATCCATCTTAGCTGCCACTCCCTCACACCTACACCGTTAGCAAAACAGCTTTTGCAGTTAGCCTTTTGTCCTGTACTTCCCCAACTATTTCCATTATCTTAAGGTCAGAGAAGGGAGCGCGTGCCTGCCAGCTGCAATATTTATCAATCAAACGGGTCGGAGACAACACAGGAAAGTGGAGTGGCACCACAAAGAGCACTTAGCCTGGATAAACAGAGCACTAGCACCATGGATCACTGCACTGCTAAGCCTGTCGCTAAGAGAGAGGCTAGAGGGAGACAAAGAAGGGACAAATTCTGGGTATAGAAGTGTGTGTGGTCAAAATGTCATCAGCGTGCCAGCTTATAGGAGCTTGCAAAGGCTTTAGAGTCGCGATATTTATCCTCTGGGCTTTGGCATGGAGGAGAAGGAGGAGGAGGTGGACTGGGAGAGGAGAAAATATCTGTAATTTCATGGTGTCTTCAGGGAGAATTTGATTTCAGATGGCTGGCAGTCTGATAAATAGGAACTGCTGCCTGCAATGCCTTCCTAAAGGGATTGGAGAAAGGCGACAAGTCCAGCCTGTGACTGGGACACTGTGTGTGAAGATGTGTGTAAAAGACATCCATGGATCTGGATTTGGACATTTAAGGCACTTTTAGTCACCACATGGCACAGTTTATAGAGACCTGAATGGTATTCTGCAATATTATGGGGATGCAGAAAGTTAGGCAGTCTGTCTCTCTGACAAGGTACTCACTTTACATACTCTAAGCATGTTGTAAGCATGTATATTTATTATATAAAATAAATATATTTATGTTTGTGGATGCTAAATATCTCCCATTTTTTAGTATCTTTAACCATAGACCATATAAAGAAGTGGACTAAGTGACCACTGACCACCCTTTAAGATTAAATGTGATATAACATAGTTTATGCTTATATATATAATGATCTCTCAACCACGAGCTATTGAATATTATTAACGTGCCAATGCGTGAGTCCAGTGGTTTCTGCCACTGTACGGTTTCTTATTTACAGTATAAGATCTTCCTTATCTGTCCCTTTTACCTCTTCCCTCTGTGGCTGCTCCCTCTTCTGACTGAATTAAGACCAACACTCGCTCAATCTCATCATAAATTTTTAACAGTGGAATCATACCCTATTAATTCGATGGAGAACTCTAAAATTCAATATGCTGTCTAAACAATTAGATTGCTCTGCCCATCATTTCCTCCATTCATATTTTATGTGGCTCTTTGCACAATAGGAGCTGATATGGAGATGAGAGGAGAAGTCGGACGGAATGTACTCAGCCTGTCCACTGCACAATGGGTCATGAGGCGGAAGAGTTAAAATACACAATACAATTATCCAAGAAGGCATCAAAGTACAACATTTCTTGAGGTGATCTAATGCTATAGGTTTACCACTGGTTGAATGTAACAATAACACACATTTTTGGCACAACAGAAGTCACTTCACAAGGCTTCCCAAAATAGGATCGATTTGATTAATAGAAAATAATTTAAAATTCAAACTGAAGATATTTATCATGTTATTTAGATACAAAATCCTCACGTTTTCATATGACACTCCTTAGTCACGTAAAAAATACACTGCAGAATATATCATTGAATATTGTGTAAACATTTCAGTATTGCATCGTCACACTCTCTTAGTCCACTTTTTTATACACTTTATGGTTAATAAGTTATTTTCAGCATCTTCAAAACAATAAAACATGTTGATCTAAATATGTCACTTGTTAGCAGTCAGTACCTCATACACTAAAACAAATGGACTTGGGTGACTTAAAATCACCTTCACTTCTCCATTTCAAATGATAAGAGATTGGAATAGTAACTAGCATTACGAACACTAAACAACTCAATTTGTCTTTCTCTTAATATGCATAGCTTTGTTTCATCAGAGCAACACAATTTTACATTACACTACATAATCAGTTTATACATAACCCTCATCAAACTCCTCTGTGTCAAACATGTTGCACCAGCCGTGATTGCAACAGAAATGTTTCTGAAGCGTGTCTCCTGTTGGGATCTTGCAAATTGGGTAAATGCAAATTTTTATATCAAATGGCCTCATGACCTTATTTCCCTCAAAAACTGTCCAAAAATGCATAGATTTATTAGCTCTAAGATAGAAACGTTTGACAGGTCTTTTCTCTTCTAAATATGTGTAAAACAGTGGTTGTTAGTCTGGCTGCTGTATCTGCTTTGGCATTGAGGTTGTCTATCTGTAGTATTTGTGTGTATTTGAACCGGTTTAGCAGGGACAGGCCTCCAGTGATGCCCCCCAGCAGTGTAACATGGTGTGCCATGTCGCATCGCAGGCTGCTTGTTGGAAGCTATTGTCAAGAGGCAAATGGTGTTTCTGTCACAAGTGATGGGAAATAAGTGAGCAGTGAAATCATTTAATGTATGCAAGCAATCAATATGCAGAATGGATTCATGTTTTGTAAATTATCCCCAGCTACATGGAGCCCTTTGAATAAATCACACTCATTTGCAAGAATTTCATGTATTAAAGTTACCTGTGCATGAAAGCATAAAACATTGTGCATAAGCCATTTTTCCCCATTACTTAACAGCATATACGCGTATTAATAAAATCTATTTGGCCTATTTTTATTGAGATATTTATTGACAATTTTGAACTGTGCATTGTGTAGTTAATTGCTAGAATATACTGGTTGGGCTGAAAGCGAACGTAATGATATGTCAAAAACAGGAAACAGGTGCCAAAAAGGTGTTATGACTTCATAAAATAATTTCCAAAGCTACTGCTCTTTGGGCTGCTCCTGGTCAGTTTCTAAATCAAACTACTTTGTGAACTTGTGTCATTTACTCAGTTGCAAGGCTTCTAAACTGTGATTGGGTTTAATTGAATTGAATTTATTTGGTTGGAACAAAGTTAATGAACAGACATGACATGACAGACATGAACGTAAACACACCGGATTATAGCTAACGGTTAATTTCCATCTGTTGACCCAAGGGCTGGGGTCACAGAAGGGTCAAAATAAAAATTGCACAATTCCCATAGTTGCACATTTCACTCATTGCACATCCCACACACTGCACATTCCACACACTGCACATTAGACTCACTTCACAGTTCCCCTAATTGCACACTACATTCATTGCACAGTTCCCATTATTGAACCGTACAAAATATTGCACATTCCATTCATTGCACAGTGTTTTGTGTCGCCTCTCCACAGATCTGACATGTCACAAGGTCTCATGATGTAGCTTATCCCTGTAGCCATAGAAAGGTCTAATGACGTCTCTGGAACACTCAAGTCAATGTTTCATAATGTACCTTTAATGCTTGTTCTGATAGAAATGAAAAAGCCTTGGAACAATCAATAATACAGTCACTGATATGTATTCAGATGAAGAATCCCTGTAGTCTCCTTGGAAACATATATATATATATATATATATATATATATATATATATATTTACTTATTTTTTTGA
The DNA here is from genome assembly GCF_009829125.3 of Periophthalmus magnuspinnatus. NCBI lineage: Eukaryota > Metazoa > Chordata > Actinopteri > Gobiiformes > Gobiidae > Periophthalmus > Periophthalmus magnuspinnatus. The sequence goes on along the minus strand of NC_047139.1, from coordinate 29,952,862 downwards.
GCCTCAATGAGAACATAGTTTCAGTTCTACGGGCATAGCCACATTATACCAGTAGCATGCTGATGGACAGTGGCATTTGATCTTTCATTTATAAATACATGGGTCAGGCCTGTACATGGAGCACACATTACTGGTGTTTGATGTAGTCCGTCTGTCTAATGGTGAGGACTGTTTCTCATATGTCGATTGAAGCCACATGCATACATCAGTTATTCACTCTGGTCACTGTATCTAAAGGTTGTGTGTGTTATTGTTTGATCCATTCATTCTCGACACATGTACATTGTTTATAGTCATCAAGCAGCTGTCACTCCGGCTTGTGTGCTATTTTATTTTTACCAAACTAAAAAGGCAGATTGGTTTCGTGCAGTATTTTGCAAGGTGACATTTGAAATTTGTTTTTTCCTCTCACAAATAAGCTGCTAATTACCAATTACAACTTGTTAGTCAGAGTTAGTGAAGGATGTCTGAAGGAAAGGGAACAAAGTTTGACCTAGACTAGGTTTTAGTGTTTTGGTTCAGTTGTTATTGTACAAATATAAAATACATGGTGTACAGTTCATGCAGTTTACTGATATTTGGATTTTTATGTGTCCAATACGCCCTAAATAAATGACAAAATATATTTAGGCAAAGAAAAGTTGTCTGAAAACCATTAAAACAGCACAACATAACATAACCTTACATCGGCTATATACGGAAATGGCTAATACCTGATAATTTAAAGAACAAAAAGACACATTTACAGACCTATACTGGAAAAACTATGTCAGTAATCTCCTTAACGTCAGGTAATTACCAACTTCCTCCTCCTCTCGACTCTTTTTCAATGTGCCTCAGTGCCTCAGAGCTGGAAAATCAATTGTTTATATATTTTTAAGACACGTTTGGTTTTACAATTTAATCATTTGTGATATATTGTTGGATGTTACTTTGGCCAGGTCATTCTTGTGAATCCAATTCTGAATCTCAATGGGACATCCTGGTTAAATAAAGGGAAAAAAAACAAATAATAATAATAATAATAATTTTGTGTTGATTATGACACTAGCTCAGTTGGTAAAGTGTTTGTCCATTGATCTGAAGGTTAACAGTTCAAATCCCACTCTCAACATAAACATCATTGATTGAGCGGTCACCTCTATTGACTCACAGGTTGACGGTACAATTCCAGCTTCCACAGATAAATGCTGCCATTGTGTCCTTGGGCAAGACACTTATCCCACCATGCCCCGTTGTGTACACTGGTGTATGATTGTGTGTGTGAATGTGAGTGTTTTCTTGATGTAAAGAGCTTTGAGCCTTGAAGGTGGAAGGTGGCGCTTTATAAAAATGTGACCATTTACCAAAGATTGTGTAAGTCTTCTGTGTACTTATTTAAATCTGAATGTCATACTGCTACATATTTGTTGAAGCCATTGTCCTTATACGCAGGTGATTATAAGCTCTTAACATTTGTCAGCAGCAGTGTCACCACAGATGGACAGGAAGTACCCGGGGGCACTGGGAGAGCCACGGGCCATGTGCTCTGGATGAGTGCTCTGACCATTTCAACTACACAACCCCCCAATGAGCAACAAATGCCATCCCTGTATGCCTGGGTCAGCTCCAAATTATAGCCACAAACACGTACGGGTGGTGAGGCACAGACATATCTGTGAAAAATGAGATTGTTTGGAGATTTTCATCACTCCAGTTAATAGCACACCATCTATTTCCCTTGATAATAAGCTATTTCTCCTCACAATTACAATGTAATCATTCATACACGCTGAAATAAATCTAAACAATAGATATTCATGAAATGCCTGCTGGAAAATAACAAGGTGCTGTGTTAGACTTCAGATCACTAATAAATAAATACAAATGCAGGGAGTGTTATTAACTTCTGAAAATTGTGCAGATGTAGTCTGCTTTTTGAATGCATAGTTTGACTTATTTTGGATAAAGAAAATGTTACCAATAGAGTAAGCTAAGGATATTTATGGATTAATGCTAGAGATTGTCTATGTGCAGAGTGAATGTGGGGTGCACTCTTGTGATTATTTGTATTTCTCTGGAACCTCTTCAATCAAATTCAAGCAATAGGCCAGCATTATACTTTTACAACAGTCCAAAAGCTTGATCAAATACTGTAAAAATAACAGTGAATATAACCCCACCTTGGATAAAGTCAGCGATGCTAAAAGGGGAATGTGTGAATGTCAGTAAAGACTAGGCCTTCTCCCTTCAGACCCTCAAACGCTCGCCTCTTTGTATATAAAAATGCACTTTTCCCAGTTTCGTGTTGCATAAAAATGTGTCCTCTGAAACATAACCCTCACTGTGAGCTTGCACAGGGCTCTTTCTGTAAGTGACTTTAAAACTCTTGGAGCATCAGATCTAATACAGAGTCAGCCTTGAAGCACTCCAGAGCCATTACTGCTGCAGCCTCACCTCGCTAAGAGCCACGTACTCACATGGAAATGATCAAGGCCTTGAAAAGCCTTTTTTCAGCTAAACTTTTTCGGTGACTCAAGGTTGTATTAGTCAGAAGTGAACAATCCTGCCTAAATGTGTATTTGTAAAATAAAGAGAAAACAAAACTGATATATGCATTCTTTATGCAAATATGAGGTGATTTATATCAAATTAGGTTGCAGGCAGCAGCCTCAGGCTGGATTAACTTATGACAATTTCCAATGAGACAGTCATTATATGAACTATAGTGCACTGAAAAGAACTCTTTATACCTTTCAATCAATGCAGTCATGGAACACAATCATATCATGTTCATTTGATATCACATATGTACGTTAGTGCAGTTAAGCCTTGTACATAGTAACAATAGGAGCTGACCCACTGTCCCTCTCCTGAGAAAGCACCACATTCAGTCTGTCATTCATGGAATGACCTTAGTGTCATGGAAAATAAACCAGGTGTAACAAGGAAAGTCAAAACGAATGGCACCATCAACGAGGTTTCGAGCTGGAAGAGTAACAAATACATGACATACCATTATAAATGTGCACAGTGACTCATTTATTTTGTATTATATTCAGTGCAGTTTAAAAGTGCACTTAATGGAGGACAAAAACTGCAAACTTTTTATGTTAGTCCTTGTTAGGTGAAGTTAACCACCATTTGCTTTACTCTAATTGCTCTATGTGCGAGTGGAGTGTGCGGAAATACATGTCACCAGTTACATTAAGTATCCCAAAATGTACTTTACAAACATTATTAGAATAGTATTTTGGACCACTGCTCTGTATGTCAATGTTTCCCATCACAAGTAAAGGCAAAGTTAGCTGTTGTATTTGTTAGAGAACATTTACACAAGAAGCAGTAAAATGGTGATCCAGGGACCTCATTAAAAGTAGCACAGGGTCGAGCTGTGGGTAATGAGTCACCTGTGTGTGGGAATGTTTAATCACATCATGGACTTTAGCTTTAGGCACACCCATAGATCAGCTCACATCGCACAGGGATAAATGCCAGTTAAATGTAGAGTGAACAACTCTAAAGCTGTTTTATTTTGTAAAGATTACATATATATATATATATATATATATATATATATATATATATATATATATATATATATATATATATATATATATATACCATCTGTACCCTGTTGTATTCTCACATATCACCACTAGATGCTATCTACATTACTGCAGTCTGACACTGTGCCAGCTTTGACAGAAGAAGATCAGAGAGCACAGGTGAGGCTGAACAAAAGGCAGGGCTCCTTCTGAATTCGTCAAATTGACCATAAAGCTTCTGACTCCTGAGCTATGAGGCTTCCCACAGCACAGAACGCTTTTCCCTGAAGGTTTCCAAACACGGCCAGCCTCTGCACGAAGAGTTTGTAATGCAGTAAAACTTTCATTGCCTCAGACATTACACAATACAAAGACCTGGATAAACCCAAACATTATAAATGAAAATAAAAGTTTTTAGGGTCATCACAGCTGCACACTGTTTATCTGTATACTACATCATGACATAAGGTAGATCTACAAACATTGTTTACATTTATAGAAACCAAACTTAAAGCCATGGATCATTTGCATAAACTTCGCTCTCTGCTTCGCTGCAGATGGACTAAACGACAGGATTTTGTCGAATATTGCTTCGGACAGAGGACAGAGCAGAGGCTGTGCAGCTGATGAGTCTGGAGAATATATTTATTCTGTTGTGTGCATGAGGGTTCAGCTCTGTTCATGTTTAAACTCACTGTACAGGCTGTGAGGTTCCTCAACAGCAGCATCTCTCATGTAAACACTGGGGGCATTTAAGACCACTGCCATGATGAAATTTTCATTCAAATTAGCACAGTAGAGGAGTATGTGGAGGCTTATTGTAGTCTTATTGTAGTCCGTTTTGTAGTTGTTGTAGTTTTTTCTTGTACAGCTGTAGTGACTGCTCCGTTGTTCCTGCAGCTGATTAGGATGGACTCTCCAAGCACAGCTGAACCTCCTCCTCCTGTCTGCCTAGGACCTAGGAGCTATGATCTGAACTATTCAGAACAAACCAATGGCCAGGTGAGGGACGGGGGAACAGGTTTCACATCTGCCATCTACTGGTGAAAAAAGAAATCTAATAAACTTGCAAATGGTAGGTTTAAGGTACACTTAAAGGCCAGGTTACCAGTTTAATATCATACCACATAACACTAAGAGGCAACATCTCCATGGAGACAAGCAGGTGACAGACCCCCATCAAATCCTCAGTACATACCATGTGCAAAGTCATTTTCAAGAATCATGTCGACTTGATGAATCCTGAATGGTAAAAAATAATAATATGATGTCTCTGGTCACAACCCTTATGGAAAAATAAATAAATATGAATTTAAAAATAATTATACACATCAAATATACGGGCTTGTCTGGAATCTCGGTCAGATTTATAATCCTAACCGTGCAAAAATAGTTTTCATTCCATACTTAAAAACATTTTCTCTGTAATAAAATCTTAAATTACTCTGTATTAGTGCTATAATTCATGTTTTTATCCAAATTTGGTTTAGCCTGTACTTTTGAGATGATTACACATTTTCAGATAAATGCAGTGTATAAAAAGGCCTTTCCTCTCTGTACATGTGGCTATGTAAAAGACCAAACACATGTGTTCACACGCTGCATTGACAAACACTGTAAGAGCCCAAATACAGACAGCAGTTATCTGGTGCTGCTGCTATCTTCTCAAATGAACTCTTTTTTGCCTTTTATTCACTGTAATAACCCACAATTTCCACTCGTTTGTTAAACATAAATGATAGCAATCTACACAGAATTCCTCTCTGTCAGTTCTCCTTAATGTCAACTGTAGCAGGGCCATATTATTACCACATTACTGTAACAAAAGCGTAGCCCTTCTGTCAAGCATTTTGTCAGAGTAGATAGACTGTGCCATAGAGACCACTAATGTAATCAGCATTAATAGTGTGCAGAGTTCAGTGGAGAAAATCTCTCACTTCTTTTTCTGCTGTCAGAATAGAGTAAGTGCATTAGCCCACTGTGCATTTCACTGATAATGGCTCTCCTTTTAACACAACCTTTGTGCTATACCCACGCTTTACTATCAAAGTTTTTAAAAGTGGAAAGTTCATAAGGATTATAGGGTAAACTTGGAGTGTATTTGGTTTAATTGTATAACCATTCATTAATAGTTATTTTTAAACTACAGTTTGTATCAGGCCCTGCTATGTGGCTTATTGCGGCACATGCAAATCATAACGTGTTGCTAATATGCATGTGGTGACCAGGTCAATCACCAAACACTTACTTTATTACTTTATAAATACTTTATATCTGCCAAAATTTCAAGTCTTCAACCCTGAAAAATACTGCTCAACCTTTTCGTGTTTGGACTAATTGTGCCATGATTATTGTTACTTTTCACATCTGTAACTCTTTTTTTAAACAATCAATGAAAATAAACTGATAATTCGACCACTGAGTTTTATGTAAATAGCTCCCTCTATTGACTACTTTATTCTGCAGTATAACCTGTTTTGAACTTCTTTGCTTTTTATATTATCATTGTCCAGTGGATTTTAACTTTAACTTTTGAGGACATCCACTTGTGAATACACCACCAGCATGTTTCACCACTGACACTGCTCAGTGACTTGATGAGCAGAGAAACCAACTTGAAAGAACAGCTCAGTCAATGATCTTGTCAGTTGTGTCACTTGATGTGCCTCTTTTTTGATGACGCTGTACGTTTCACTGATCAAGGACAGTTCAAAACAGGACGGTAGAGGTGAGTACACACACACACACACACACCCTCGCACAGCTTTAGGAGGCTGCCAGAACACCTGTGCAGTCTGAAAAGCCCAGGAACACAAAAGCATGTTGTCTTGTTTTTTATGCAGGAGCCATGAGGTGACGGTCCATTGTCTCCACCTGTGTTCCTCCCCTGTGCATTTTGATTGGAGCTGCAGAGGGGACGCCGGCTCCATTGAAGTACGATGTGAGGAGAGCTGACAGAGAGAGCGGCCATCACAGTCTGCCCTTCACACGCACAAACTTTACAAAATAATACAACGCTCTGAACAGGGGTAGGATTTTTATCAAAATAAGACACCTATAAGAACCGATATTGGTCCCACAAAGGGGAACTGAGTCGCTTTATGTCAGGAGCTAAGGCAGTATTATTAACTCCAAATGGTATCAAAAAAAGAAAAAAAACTTTACTCATTCTCATGAAGATAAAAAAAAAATAAAAAACACAACTTAAAAAACATATTCAAATTCAAAGACTAGCCCACTAAATGATTCATGAATTGCATCCCTACAGTCAACACTTCACAAAGCATGTTTACGAGTATTTTCTAGTTTGATCATAAACCATAAAAATAAACTTAAATGTGGTAATAGCAAGAACCATAAAGAAGACTTGATATGACCTTTTACTACCTTTGTTATGTAAAGTGTGTGTGTGTGGGGGTGTGTACATATATATATATATATATATATATATATATATATATATATATATATATATATATATATATATATATATATATATATATATATATATATATATATATATATATACCCGTTTAAAACTTATGTATAAATGAGTAGCAGCTCACTTAATGTAAATGTGACAATTATTTTATAAAAAGGAACATGACTTTTTCTATGAAAAATAGGCTAATTGAATTATTTTAAATTAGGAAAATATTTAATTTAGTTGTCAGCAAAAGCAAACAAAACAATGCACAAAATGAGTGTTTACCTTGAAAGGTCAGAGAGGGACAGATATATTAGTTTATCAGCCTTTCATTGACTCGTCCTGACCCTGTACCTGTGTGTAAACGGAGGGGGTTTTGCATGTGAGTGAATGTGAGCGCTCTGTCAGTGTAAACATATTGACCTGTCAGTGGGGCTCCTGGTTCATTGTGTGTCCGTGCCCGAGCCACTCGGAGCCAAATGAATCACACATGATGGGATGATTAATCCAGGTTATGTTCCAGATTTAAAGGCCATCTGCCCCCTGCTCCGCCACCGCCCACATAAAGAAATAATAAAACAAAAAATTGTATTTGTATTACTCATTTGTTGTGACATGGTTTTGAGTAGAAATAGGAAAAAAAACAAAAAAAAACAAAACAAAACAGGACCAACACACAAAAAGAGATAGGCTTTTTGTTCAGGTAAGCATCAGAGCAGATTAAAATGACAGAGTGAAGTCCTCATAAATCTGCTGTGATCCAGCCATTCAGAATAATATGGTTTGAAGCAACTCTTATATTTTTATCTGTCTAAAATTTCACAATCCTCAAATTTGCATTTAAATTATGGACATATATATGAGAGAGGCCTATAATTTTCATCATAGATTCACTTCAACCATGAGAGACAGAATGGGGGGAAAGAATCCAGATTTTTTAGGAATGAATTGGTAAATTCCTTGGTAAAATAAATATTTGGTCACCTACAAACAAGCATGATTTCTAGCTCTCACAGTCCCATAACGTCTTCTTTAAGAAGCTCCTCTGTCCTCCACTCGTTACCTGTATTAATGACACCTGTTTAAACTTATCAGTATAAAAGACACCTGTCCACAACCTGAAACACTCAGACTCCAAACTCCACTATGGCCAAGACCAAAGAGCTGTCAAAAGACACCAGAAACAAATCTGTACACCTGCACCAGGCTGGGAAGACTGAATCTGCAGTAGGTAAGCAGCTTGGTGTGAAGAAATCAACTGTGGGAGCAATTATTAGAAAATGGAAGACATACAAGAGCACTGATAATCTCCCTCGATCTGGGGTTCCACGCAAGATCTCACCCTGTGGGGTCAAAATGACCACAAGAACGGTGAGCAAAAATCCCAGAACTGCATGGAACTAGTAAATGACCTGCAGAGAGCTGGGACCAAAGTAACAAAGGCTACTATCAGTAACACACTACGCTGCCAGGGACATGTCCAGGCCCGTCTGAAGTTTGCTAGAGAGCATTTGGATGATCCAGAAGAGGATTAGGAGAATGTCATATGGTCAGATGAAACCAAAATAGAACTTTTTGGTAAAAACTGAACTTATCGTGTTTGGAGAAGAAAGAATGCTGAGTTCCATCCAAAGAACACCATACCTACTGTGAAGCATGAGGGTGGAAACATCATGCTTTGGAAATGTTTTTCTGCAAAGGAACCAGGATGACTGATCTGTGTAAAGGAAAGAATGAATGGAGATGTATCGTGAGATTTTGAGTGAAAACCTCCTTCCATCAGCAAGGACATTGAAGATGAAATGTGGCTTTCACCATGACAATGATCCCAAACACACCGCCTGGGCAACGAAGGAGTGGCTTCGTAAGAAGCTTTTCCAGGTCCTAGAGTGGCCTAGCCAATCTCTTCATCTCAACCCCATAGAAAATCTTTGGAGGGAGTTGAAAGTCCATGTTGCCCAGCAATAGCCCCAAAACATCACTGCTCTAGAGGAAATCTGCAGAGGAATGGGCCAAACTACCAGCAACAGTGAAAAACTTGTGGAGACTTACAGAAAATGTTTGACCTCTATCATTGCCAGCAAAGGCTATATGACAAAGTATTGAGATGAACTTTTGTTATTGACCAAATACTTATTTTCCACCGTAATTTGCAAAAAAATTCCTTAAAAATCAGACGTGATTTTTCTGGATTTTTCAGATTTTAGATTTCATCATAGGTACAGTGTACCTATAATGAAAATTACACATACATACATACACACACACACACTTTGGGACTATCCTGATAACAATACTAACAAAAGTACAGAAAGTGGAAAGTGTGATTCAACATTCTAATTTTGCACATTTTCTTTCTCTTGCAGACAATCTTTTCCCACCTCCACTACAGACCTCCAAACCACAAACACATTCATAATGGTTCAAACCAACAAAGCACTGCTGACAGAAGTAATCAGTTAGAGACACTACACTCATGAGGGAGCCATGTTGAGGTCTGTTGAGGTCTCATAGACGCGAGGTCCAGCAGTGCGTCTGCATGTAGTGAGCTGAGGTCAGCTTTGAGCTGCTCCTCACATGTTTCATTAGGAGTCTGCAGCAGTGGAGTCTGCAGCACTGGGCACAGGGATATTGGACCATTCTTCAGAGCTGTCGCACATTTACAGGATGAGCCACGATTCCACATGATCGATTACACCTGCTCACATTCTGTTCATATTTTCAGGGTAAAGGTGGAGACAAATTTAAACTTAGAAATGAAATTTTTTCTCAAATCAAAAATACAAACATCCTGGTGTGCTGAGCTCTTTTATGACAGAGCTTGTTAACACTTTTCAGAATCAGTGTTTGGCTAAAGCTGTTGTCATGGTGATATATTGATATATTTGCACTTATGTTACGGTATGTGCACATTTTCTCTCTTGTGTGCATCTGGTTGAAGGTTTCATGTGCTATAATGAACCTAGGTGTTATTTTTAATACTTGTGTTGTGTTGAAAATGTGTTTGAATATGTGCTGTCTTTTCACATCCCTTATGGCAAGAAATGTCATATTATTAGAAGTCTGCTGATGTTATTGAACCATGTATATAACCCCCAAATGTGAAATTACGACACAATTTGTAACAATTAATTAATACACAATTATATTTCAGAACATTGTCAAAATGACTGACTTTTTGAGCTGAAGACAAAGCAATTAAATGTGTCTGGTATCTGGGGACCGGGACCTAGCCCTCTAACCTTTCATTATATTGCTTCTGTCAAAGTACATACATTAACATGAACGGCTGTGATGTAATTAACTTTTCTATTAGCAGAGTGGCCTCAGAGGCAGCCGACGCCATGGTTTTAAAAAAGGAGTTGTTCATTCAGAGTGCGTGGGTTCAGATCACTCACTAATGATCCAAGTCTAATTAAAATGCACAAAGACTCTATTGAGAGGAGACTCCAAATGCACAGTTTATAGCACGGGAAATGTCCTCTAGAAAAAAAGACGTTTATGTTTGTGAAGACTGGCGTCATTGACTGCGGATATATATATATATATATATATATATATATATATATATATATACACACACACACACACACACACCCCCACACATATATATATATATATATATATATATGTGTGTGTGTGTGTGGGGGGGGGGGTGTGTGTGGGGGTGTGTGTGTGTGTGTGTGTATATATATATATATATATATACACACACACACACACACACACACACACACACATATATATATATATATATATATATATATATATATATATATATATATATATATATATATATATATGTATATATATATATATATATGTATATATATATATATATATATATATATATATATATATATATATATATATATATATATATATATATATATATATATTATATATATATATATATATATATATATATATATATATATATATATATATATATATATATATGGGTGTGTGTGATGATGTAATGAGCTCTGGATCTGATTCATTTCATATATTTATCTTTAGTCATACAGAGAACACCCAATGAGAGCAGCACACTGCCTTTTTCATGAGCTCCCTGTTAAAATACAGAACAATACAAACAAAAACACATAATTACATAGGTCCATTTAAAACATTAAAACAGGAGCAGGTGTGATTATAAATGTTTCTCTCCAGATTATTAAAGTGCTGCAGTGACACCGGTGTATCCAGTTTTACATGTTCTTGAAATGTTTTCCATTTATGGAAAGTAAAATAACCAAAAGCTGTTTTTCCCATTTCAGCTCTAGTGCAGCCAGTTTTTAGACGTAGAGAATCATGAGATCTTGTATTAAATGTTCCCGTATCAAAGTTCAACAAGCAAGTGAGATATTCAGGCAGTCTATCGTCGGAGTCCCTTATAAATACATTTTATACAGTGTTACTCTCTTCTGACAGATAGGTGCTACTTTTCCATAAAGTGAACAGTGATGGGTTTAAATTCATCACCTGTTATGAAACGAAGGGCTGAGTGAAAGAGTCTAAAGGTTTAAAGTAAAGGCTGAAGTCTGCAGGTAGATTATATCTTCATAATCCAGTACAGAAAGAGACGCTTGAACAGTTTATTTTCTGTAATTCAGTGAGATACAAGATTTATTTCTGTAACCAAATAATTTAGATTTTAAACTTTTGCATAATTCTAAGGTATGTATGAGTAAGCCTTCATCAAAACCCAAGATATTTACAAGTGGTGACTCAATGTACCAAATCAATGTACCATTCAGTGTATAAAGATTTAAAAAACTTTAATGTTTTTTATAGAAAAAAAAAAAAAAAGTATGCTTAGTTTTATTTGCATTCAATGATAAGTTAAGATTTTTGAGAGAATTTTGGATTCCATTAAAATCTTGCTGCAGTTTTAAAAACACCTGATCAGCAGAGGGAGCACATGCAAAACAGCATCATCTACATAGAAATTAGGCTTTTTCTTTAATTGCAACCAACGGAATTAATAAATATAGTTAAAAGTAGTGGGCCCCAAAATGGAGCCTTTGAGCACTCCTTTCATTAAAAAATTAAAATAAATCAATAAAAAATTGAACCCATCAGTTACTGCTGACTGAGTTCTGTTAAAAAAATTAAAAAAAATTTAAAAAAGAACCAATTACATGTCTCATTGTTAAATCCAATCTGCTTCAGGCGCTTCAACAGGATTTTATGATCTACTGAATCAAAAGCTTTAGTTAAATCAAGGGCTGTGGAAATGTCATTTAAACCTTTTGTGTTTGCAGTGACAGTAGCACTGACAGTTTTCTGAAACACGATTGATAAGAGTTTAAAATGGAGTATTTATTTTAATAAATTGTAACTTGATTTGCACCTAACTTTTCAAAAACTTTTGCAAAACAAGGTAATTTTAAAAAAATGTATTATTTACATTTTTAGTTGTCCCACCGTTATGTAAAGGCAAAATATGTGCTGTTTTCCATAATTCAGGTATAACAGCCATTTGATTTGATAAATTAAAAATACGTAATAGAAATTACATATTAAATTTGGGGCAGCTAGTAATGCAAGTTTTAGATCAAGGTCATCAGCTAATGTGATCTAATATAGATGTGATACTATGTACAGTCTTATGTATAATTCCCACTCCCTTCCTTGTTTTGAAGTTTTGTTTATCAAACAGACCTGACTCTTTAGGGACACTTGGGCTATTTGAGATTGACTTGGATTGATTTGATGTGATTTGAATTAGGTTTGTTAGTAATATTGATATTGAAGTGACACGACCGCTGATCATTTCTGCCATGTCTCTGAGATGTTATGCATGAAATCTGCACATTGACTTGTTTAAATGCAGAATTTACGTTGGTGGGCTGGTGGGTGCTGATTTTGGGTGTCGAGGAGTCATGTGATAGATTATTCCTAGAGCACTGCAGTAACCCTTCAGCCAGACATGAAGGCAGATCTGACTAAATGTGCACTATCACAGTGGATATGTCCACACGATTGGACATATCCAATATGTGTCTGTGAGCACAGTGTTTGTGTGATACCTGAGCTCCAGGTGGCTCTAAGGTTCAGCCTGTGAGATGGCTACGTGGCATACCATAGACATACTGATCAGGAGCCAGGGCAGGATGTTATTCAGTGAAGGATGGTGTTTCCTCACCAACCGAGGCCAAGCTGATTGATGATAAATCACAAGTTGGAGTGGGAACTTTTTGACCTCTTTTCCACATTTAGTTGTATCTTTATGGACATGAGAATTACTCAGATTGTGTGGTCATAATGCAGTGGGTGCTGCTGTGATGTTGCTGCTGTGATGTCCCGAGAGAATCTCAGAGGGGATTGTAACTCCTTGTGACTTGATAGACGTGAAAACCCATTCAGGTCAAGAATGTTAAACCTATTTGACAGGTCCTATGGCTGCCTTTGATTAGGACTTACATGATGATGTGAGTGCTTTTCTTTTTCTTTATTATTTGTAAGGAGGGACCAGTTCTCTAAGGGTATAGTTGAGTTAGTTGGATCCTTTGCTTTAGCTGCACCATGACAACCCCATGTATGATGCCAAACACGGGCAGAGGTTGTCTGACTGCATCCCGCATGAGCAGGAGCAGAATTTACACAGAGAACAGCTACGGTCGCATCTAATTCATTCATCATGGCGATGGACGTAGACTTAGATTTTCCCACTGTCACCACAGAGTCAAGGAGCTGCTCACGGGACTCTGGGTTTGAGTCAGTCAGGAGATGCAGTTCTCTAGTTCTCTCATCCTCTCCTCCAAGAGTATACAGCTGTCACAGAGCGTCAAGCCTGCGAGCGATGCCGCACTTCACACTAGGCTTAAAGAAAAGTGTTCCACCACCACGTCCACACAAGGCTAGAGACATACGTCTGCAAGAACAGCCAGGAGCAGAGGGGACACTTGGTGGTGTCCTGAAAGTGTGTCACGGAGTCAGGTTGCACAATGTCAAATTGGGACGTTACTAACAAGCAGGATATGACGTCACTGTACTGTACTGTTGTACTTGTACCTGATAGAGCAATGATCTGTACCTGGAGACTGACCCTATGTTAGTCCTGTTTTCTACATTCAAATGTATCTGGATAATTTAAAATATTTATTTTCTTAAGATATATTGTTACAGTTTTAAAGTGGAACAAATCAGAAATCAGATCAGAATTAAAAAAAAAAAAGTTTTTTTGCAATTGTTAGTGAAGAAAAATCACAAACTCAGAGTTTGCTTTGGCAAAGCTATCATTCAAATTGTGTATTGCAGTGTGTTTCTAAGTGCATCTCCATTTCACAAATTTCAGGGACCAAAGTAGAGGTTTGGCTTAATACCCTTCTAACAACAACTAGCATGCTAACAGTGCACTAGCTTAGTCTGATTTTGACCCAAAGAGCTGCTTTTACATCTGTACTGGGGCAAAACAATACTGTGATTGAGCCAAACCAAAAGTGCATTTGCTGATTGTTGAAAAAGACAAACCATAAAATATAAATCAAACACAGCTAGGAAATCCCAGAATAAAAGGTTACATACTTATTCTATGTAATATAACACAATTTCTCCTGCACTGCAGAAAACACTCAAGGTACCATTAAAAATAAACTGACCTTTATCAACAATGCCTCTGCTGACAGCTCCAGATGGCTCCCCAAAAGATCAACACAAATCAACTGTGGGGCGATCTACAGTGGAGTACAGTTTTAACTTGTAAATTCAAGGTAGAATGAAGAACAAGACTTATATAACATCAGTTCTTTCTGTTTTAGTTTATTTTATTATTGGAGTACAGTTTTCAGATTATGGGCATACATGTACTATTAAGTATATGTCAACCACCCAAATAACAGCTCTATGCGACGCAACGGATATGGCTTTAATTGCATCACAGAATGTCAAATGGAGGATCAATATTTTGTTATTGGGTCCACGATATCTGAAAGAGCATGGATAATTAAATGGATGTAAAAAAGTCAGCCATGTGAGAAAGAAGGGAAAAACAAGTACACACAACACAGACAAAACACAGCTATTTAGATTTGATTTCTTTGTTTGTTTTACTGAAATTACACATTTGAATGACAGCAACAAATGCATTACTCTTGTATTATAATGTAGTAATCTTTATACTATTCGAGATGTCATTGCTCCAATTGACCCCTGTTTTCAGCTCCACCAGTGCACAACTACTGCTCTTGACTTACTTCATTCTCCAATTTTATTTTCTTGATCGGTGATACACGTAGGATTCATCAGTGTCATGTAGCCATTTTGGCTCGCATAAGCTGCAGCTATTCATAGGAGGGACCAAAAGCACACAGGACTTTTTTGTGATGACCTTTATGGTGAACTCCAATTGGGCTCCAGAACTTTTGTTGTATCTTCTTTAACAACCTTGAGGAAGAGACTAGCTGAGAACAATAGAGAAGAACAACCAAAAACTAGTCCAGCAACAGCAACTGAAAAGTGTCAGAGTATAACTCCTCCCTCAGGGTAGGACCTAACTAGCTTCCCTTCGTCCAAGGTAGTATAGATTCTAGCCCATCAGATGAGTAGCTTTAGATTGAAAATGACATCCAGATGGCAGCTGAAACATCTCAATTTCAAAAACATTCTCCAGATAAATACCTCTGAAATGTTCTGCCATCACCGGAGAAACATACTTCACTGCCAATGGTAAAATGCTATTACTATTCTCTTGCCATATTGATAGTCCCCCCTCTCCCCCCTGTCTGGAGTCACTCTACAGGAGTGAGAGTGACCCCCTCTCCCTCTTAAAGTTACTCTTGAGGAGTAAGTGCGACACCCCTCCCCCCCTTGTCTGGAGTCACTCTACAGGAGTGAGAGGGACACCCCTCCCCCCCTTGTCTGGAGTCACCGTAGAGGAGTGAGAGCGACACCCCTCCCCCCCTTGTCTGGAGTCACTCTACAGGAGTGAGAGTGACCCCCTCTCCCTCTTAGAGTTACTCTTGAGGAGTAAGTGCGACACCCCTCCCCCCCTTGTCTGGAGTCACTGTAGAGGAGTGAGAGCGACACCCCTCCCCCCCTTGTCTGGAGTCACTGTAGAGGAGTGAGAGCGACACCCCTCCCCCCCTTGTCTGGAGTCACTGTAGAGGAGTGAGAGTGACCCCCCTCTCCCCCTTGTTTGGAGTCACTGTAGAGGAGTGAGAGTGACGTGCCAGTCTGGTCTAGACAGCATCCCTTCATTCAATTATGTTCCAAATACAAACATGATAACAAGTCCAATGGACGGATTAGAGACACTGACAGAGGAGTGACTCAGGTGGAAGAGTCAAGAGAGAGAATGACAGGAGCAGAGAGTGACAGGAGCAAACAGTGACAGGAGCAAACAGTGACAGGTGCAGAGAGTGACAGGAGCAGGGAGTGACATGTGCAGAGAGTGAGAGGAGCAAACAGTGACAGGAGCAGAGAGTGACAGGAGTGACAGGTGCAGACAGTGACAGGAGCAGAGAGTGACAGGAGCAGAGAGTGACAGGAGCAGAGAGTGACAGGAGCAGAGAGTGACAGGAGCAGAGAGTGACAGGTGCAGAGAGTGACAGGTGCAGAGAGTGACAGGAGCAAACAGTGACATGAGCAGAGACCGTCAGGAGCAAACAGTGACAGGAGCAGAGACCGTCAGGAGCAGACAGTGACAGAAGCAGAGAGTGACAGGAGCAGACAGTGACAGGTGCAGACAGTGACAGGAGCAGAGAGTGACAGGAGCAGACAGTGACAGGAGCAGAGAGTGACAGGTGCAGAGAGTGACAGAAGCAGAGAGTGACAGGAGCAGACAGTGACAGGTGCAGAGAGTGACATGTGCAGAGAGTGACAAGAGCAGAGAGTGACATGTGCAGAGAGTGACAGGAGCAAAGAGTGACAGGTGCAGAGAGTGACAGGTGCAGAGAGTGACAGGAGCAAACAGTGACATGAGCAGAGACCGTCAGGAGCAGAGAGTGACAGGAGCAAACAGTGACAGGAGCAGAGAGTGACAGGAGCAGAGAGTGACATGTGCAGAGAGTGACAGGAGCAGAGAGTGACAGGTGCAGATAGTGACAGGTGCAGAGAGTGACAGGAGCAAACAGTGACAGGAGCAGAGAGTGACAGGAGCAGAGAGTGACAGGTGCAGAGAGTGACAGGAGCAGAGAGTGACATGTGCAGAGAGTGACAGGAGCAGAGAGTGACAGGAGCAGAGAGTGACAGGAGCAGGGAGTGACATGTGTAGAGAGTGACAGGAGCAGAGACCGTCAGGAGCAGAGAGTGACAGGAGCAGAGAGTGACAGGAGCAGAGACCGTCAGGAGCAAACAGTGACAGGAGCAGAGAGTGACAGGAGCAGAGAGTGACAGGAGCAAACAGTGACAGGAGCAGAGAGTGACAGGTGCAGAGAGTGACATGTGCAGAGAGTGACAGGAGCAGAGAGTGACAGGTGCAGATAGTGACAGGTGCAGAGAGTGACAGGAGCAAACAGTGACAGGAGCAGAGAGTGACAGGAGCAGAGAGTGACAGGTGCAGAGAGTGACAGAAGCAGACAGTGACAGGAGCAGAGAGTGACAGGAGCAGAGAGTGACAGGAGCAGAGAGTGACAGGAGCAGAGAGTGACATGTCAGGTCTATGATCAGCTCACATATTGATTTGTTTCGGACAGCTCCACACAAAACACATAAATGCAGCAGCAGAGATGAGCCCAGTTTGGGTTTGTGTGCACACTAATGGAAACGTCTCAGAGATGTGTTTTTTTTTTTCAAAAGGGAAGACATATTGTATAGTATCTGTCATTTCTTTTACATTTTTCCATTCAAGAGCCATTCAAGAGACTGGCTCTTTTTATATTTATTTATATGACGAAGTATTTATATGATGAAGTCAATGTAACTGTATGTAACTAACCAAAGATAAAGACTAAGGTTTGTTTAAAATGGTTCCTTGTAATCTTTGTAAGAACTGTGACAAAATCTATTATCTTGTATTAAATTAATATTAAATATTGTGAAAGTAATTACACTTCAATTACACTGATTCATGCAACTTTGCCTCTCCACAGATATTTGGCCTGTTGGCATCACCTGCTTGTCTCCATGGATATAGAAACATTTAATGCTATAGTGTGTAACATTCTAAAGGCAAAGCAGTAACATCTCCATATAAACAATATCATATTATTTTTTACAAGGACCAGAGGAAGAATAACATCATAAATAAACAAATAAACAAGTAAGAAGGAGACTATTCACCAGAAAAGTTACATCATGCAGCTTTAAAAATCTTGTTCATTATGATATGTTACTTGGAGCCCAGAGCTGAGGATAATAAAGATTCGAAAAGCACAATTTGAAGGTTTTACTTGTTTGTGTCGGGGAGCGGATGTTTAATACCACCCGACTAAAGCCACTTTTTCTGATATTTTGTCTTAATTATCGCTGCTCTTTTCCCTGAACATTCATTAAATTAACTCCTGATGCATTTGAACCACAAAACGGGGAACTTGGTTAAGGAATAGGCCCATTCAATGCGTCCTCAAATGTCACGTCGCCTCAGAAGAGCACCTCTTCATCTGCCCTAATTGAATGAATATTTAACATGCACATTATCTGTTAGTGACAGTCCAAAACAAGCCACAGAGAGCAGACGCTGGTGTTTGTCACAGCACAAAGAGCAGATGCAGTTATTGTGCAAGGCTCAGTCTGGAGGTGCGTCTGCCTTTTTCAGTCCTTTACTCACTATTTATGAGACAATGTGTCCATTTTGCCTCTGCGGCTAATGGCACACAACAACATTACCTGTACTTTTTAAATGTCAACCTCCTACGTCTCACAACTCCTTACAGATATATCTTTGGCATCTATAAATACATGGTCAGTTTTCAACGGGAAAGACATGACTCAATAAGGAGTTGTTAAAAAAGTATAATATGATCATAAATGTGCAAGAGAGGAACGCTGTCACAATCCTGAAAATGATCCACTGTTCTGTTATATTATACACTGCTCTGAAATACATACAATAATGATATTTGTGTATATAAAAGTTATCAGATGATCAGAAAAAGTTTAATGAAGCTAAATGGACTTTAGGTCAGTGTCACATGTGCATGTAATAATCTATGCAGCTCTGATGCTTTTCTAAAAGCCTCCACAGCTTCAAATACACAAGTGCTTTGAACCCTGGAGGGAGAATGTCTAAATATGGAAGTTTACTGAGCATAAACAAACAAAAGACAACTCCATAGGGCCTATATTTTTGATGAGGTTACAACAACGTTCAAAGTAAAAGCCCCTGAAGTGAAAGATTCAGCTGATAGATTTTTATGATTGCCATTGTGGCCATTGCACAGCGCAACTTTTCTCCCTGTTGAAATGCAGGCAGACTAAGATAAAAGATAAGATAAAATAAACCTTTATTTGTCCCACAATGGGGAAATTACAGTGTTGCAGCACAAAGGTTAACAACAGCAGGAAAATAAGGAGATGCAATCAAAATCAAGGTCAAGATAAATGATACTATAAAGATTTACAACAGGCAAAAACACAACACTGTGGCAGCAGAGTAAAGCTATAAGGCTCCAACACTTTACACAGTACGTGGCTCTGACTGTGGTTCTGAACTGTGCAGCATTTGGACAAGAATAAATAGCAGGTAAAGAGATGGTAAAGATCAGTTTATTTCAGTATGTGTACAAGAAGTGGCTACTATGGCTAGTTAAATATGGTTATCTACAGTGCAGCGTATGGACACATTAAATACATAAATAGAAGGTAAGTGGGTGGATTGTAACAGTAAAGGACACATTATTATATATCTCAGTACTTTCTACCAGCATTGCTATCACTGTGCCAGTGGGCAAGGACCATCATGTATCTTGCGTTGATGTCTGCAGCATTTGTTTGTGATTGTGATTTGTTTGTGATGTTTGTGCCAGTATCCTAATCCTGAATGTCATTTCTACAGGATTACAATTATGTCCAGTGTTGGCTATAAATGATTAGCTATTATGAATCCCATTCAAGTTAGTCAGTAAATGTGTCCAAACTTAAATAATACTTTTCTGAGGTCCAAAAATAACTCTCTTGTGGACATTGAAGCTCAAATCTTCTTCAGTCTCCTGTGAATCTTTCTTCTTCTCCACATGAGTCCAGGATCATGGCTCTCCAGCCCCAGTGTTTACAAACAGTCTCCCATGATGAGGCTCTGGCTCTGGTCTGATCACACACAGGCCAGTGCTGCAGCTGGATGAGACTCCTATCAGCTCAGCTTGTTCTCTGAAGGACTCACTCCCACTGAACAGGAAACAGTCAAGTCTGCTTCTGATCACCACCCCACACAGCTCTGTGATATCTCCACACACATAGAGAGCTGCTGTATGCATCACTGCTGTGGCTAATTAGAGCCTGAGACATTACTGCATTCAGTTATACACAGAGGTATAAGAACTCAGAATGACACTATTTCCAAGTTTCCATGTATCAGTTGTCAAGTTGGAAAGTTTATGAAAGTAATGAAATGTTAATTTCTGGGTTTCAGGTTCTAAAATGTGATGATGTCATTCTTCCAGATGGACACAAGAGACAGTTTCCCCATTAGTTACGCTGTAATGAAATATCCAAAAGGTAAACTGACAAATGTTGAACCTGACCATTTCTGTTAGTGACTAGACCCTAGAACTATCTATATTACAACAGAGACTTGCATTTTAACAGTATTCATTTGAGCTGCCCCATTTGTATTAACTACACTGCCTGACCACAAAAAAGTGGCCACCAAAAAAAAAAATCACACACTCACATTTGGTTGCTCCGCCTTTAGCTTTGATTACGTCACACATTGGCTGTGGCATAGTTTGGATAAGCTTCTGCAATGTCACAAGATTTATTTCCATCCAGTGTTGCATAAATTCTTCACCAAGATGTTGCATTGATGCTGGTGGAGTCTGACGCTGCACAAAGCTTCTCCGGCACATCCCAAAGATTCTCAATGGGGTTAAGGTCTGGACTCTGTGGTGGACAATCCATGTGTGAAATTGATGTCTCATGCTCCTGAACCACTCTGTCACAATTTGAGCCCGATGAATCCTGGCATTGTCATCTTGGAATATGCCCGTGTCATCAGGGAAGAACAAATCCATTGATGGAATAACCTGGTCATTCAGTATATTCAGGTGTCAGCTGACCTCATTCTTTGAGCACAGACTGTTGCTGAACCTAGACCTGACCAACTGCAGCCTATTTTTTGGGAGGCAGGCGGTGTATTATTGGCTTACAGAATGTCGTGACGTCATCTGAAACCCAGCAATACATGCTTTTGAAAGTATAGACTCAGGGAATACATGTTAACCTGCCTGTTGGTATAATTACAGTTGTGAGCGATTAAATAGACAGGTAGAGCTTCCTTAAGGGAATGTAGTTAAATTGATTAAGCAGGTAACAATCAATGCAGGCGGTCAAAGGAGTGGCACAAACACATCAAGATTTAACAAATGTAATTAATAGGATAAAAGGCAAAAGTTTTGTTCAGCACAGAAGTTTTAAAATACTAATTAAACCTACAGGGCTCCAGCTAAACTACACAGGACTGGCACACTGCTGCACTCTCAACTCACACAATGTAAAAATCATAGATAGAGATTGGAGATTTTATCACACAGTACATGTTTTAGATGGTGGTGTACCCAAACATGTGCTCTGATATACTGCATGTGACTGGCTGCCACAATGAAGGCTTTCCGTACGATAGTTTCATAATAACATTAACAAGAACCGTTCAGTTTGTACATTTGGATGAAAGCTGTGTTATGTTTTCTGTTGTTATATCATTGTGAGGTGGAGTAAAAGGAGAAGAACATATTGGATTCACCTTGAGAGCTTTACATTTGTGAAGTTGGCATTGTGTTAAAAATGGAGAAATAAAATAGCACAGAACAAGAAAATCAACTTTTACACTTTCTATTGTGCATTGTAGTTTCAGGTTATATTGATATTTTCAACTGAACCTGTAAGTGAAACGTGGAATGCATCCCTTATGTTCCATGCAAGAATCTGCTTTGCGTTTAAGGCTATGATGACTTCCAAGAAAACAATATAACAACAATTCCAAGTCTGTCTAAGGAAATCAAGAAGAAGTGCTACCTTTGAACCTTTGAAGTTTTCCATTTGGAGCAGCACTCGTCATTATGTCCTCCTAGCGGCCATATTCTTACTGTCTTTTCTCACACAATGTTGGAACATACCCTGAGCTGACTTTGTAATTTGTATCCCACACTGCTCTGATTAACAGTACAAGCTCTAAATGAGTGGAAACGGGGTTCAAAAGGGACCCCAGCTAAAGCATGTCACAGCAGTCCACATCTGCTCCAATTAATTTTCCCAGCTCGGGTTTACCTCTCCTCCGCCGCCCGCACATGCTACCGCAGATCACGTGTCCTGCTCTCTTATGTCGTCGAGTGTTTAATAAAGACAGCTAAAAAAAACAAAACCCTCCCGCTGTTCCCTCTCTTGCCGCCGTACATAAGCCTCTGCCGGAGTCTCAAACCGTCGCCCCCGGAATTGGCATTAATTGCTTGAGAGAGGGAAGTCATTATCTCAGGTAATTATTACTCTGGGTAGAGCACGAAAGCAGACAGGCCTTCTCAGCCGGATCCCCGTGGAGCTCAGAGAGGAGAATTCTGTTTTTAACGCGTTTTAATTGGAGAGGCAGGGCACTCCCAGCTATAGGGACTCAGGACTTAATGGCTTACAGTATACATAAAAGCAATACATCTTCACAATGACATTTAAAATAACTAAAGCTCACCAATAGACACATGCATCAACTTTATTAATCCCTAAGGAAATTCAACTTTCAAAACTGCTTCCACGATCATCAGTGCACCTCAATAAGATCTAATAAATGAATAAAATCCTTAACATTTAAGATCATCAAAATAGGGTGTACAAAATCAGCATCAAATCCCTCTTCCGTGTTCCCTGGTAAATCCAAAATGACATCTCTCTGTATTTTTTATACAGAGTGATATTAGTCTGGTCTGGTAAAACGTGATCGTGCAAACAGATTTTTTTTTTTTTTTTTTTTTTTTTCAGTGACACATGTGAAACGAAGGAGCTCATTGGTCACTGATGATTTACAAATGAAATGAAATGTATCTCAGATCAACATAGTTTAGTGCACGTTTTTCAGCCCCGTGTTTTTTTCTTCATTTTTTCAGATACAGACAGACCATGCCTGTTGGCTAATCCACCTGTCAATCACGCCCATTTGAAAAAAGGAAAATTCACCGGTGACCAGACTCACATCTTCGTAAAGTATTGAAAAAGTGTGTGTTCTGTATCCCAGGCAGCCTTTCATGTGCATCCTCCCCCTGTCCCCCGAGAGTTTAATACATAACTTTATTGGAAAAATGTTATCATACTTTACCAAACCGCTTGCAGCTTGCAGTGGTCCTCCAACGAGAACGCTCCAAAACTTTTCAACAAACAAACAAACAGTGACTGATTTGAAACATATTTTGCCTAAAATGTGACTGAAATCCGAATGTGCTGCATGTTGTAAAAGTTAGTGTTGTGTAGTTCCTCTGTGTGCTCCCCACAGCGATGCAGACATGCCAGTCACTCTGCAGTAGGTCTGTCCCCCGCCAAGCCCCACATCTGTAAATATATACACATGGACACATACACATAGTAGCAGCGGTCTGCATGAAGAGTACAGGCAGTGCCAAATGTATACTGATTACACATAAAGACATATAAAGCCTTTTGTTTCTATTGTGTTTTTGATAAACACCACGGCTGAGCTCTTGGTGACTCTCCTCTCATGTCACAAATCCCTGGATAATACGTTTTACTCTTACTCATTTGCTAATTCATTTTGTGTTAGATTTAAAAAGCCTGTACCATTTTTCAGAATAAGTGTGCTGTGAACTGTCTGCATCTACAGCATGTTACTGTCTGAGAATCAGGATGTGCGTAGTTAGCACTCTAGTTGTTGTTAGCATTAAAATGATGGTAAAACTTTGCTCTGGCCTCTGACAGATGTGAAAAGTGTTTATAAAATCATTCTCACAAATAATTAGGATGCCAGAAATGCATACAGTAAGAATGCAAGTGAGGAACAATTTTGGATCACTGAAAATACTTTAAAAAACACGTTCTGTTTCTTGCATTTTTAAGACAGTGAAAATGAGGTACAGCATCTTTAATTGCTAATTATGAGCCCTGACAGCCTCAGTACACTCCATCAGTCTCACCTGTTCCCCTCTTTCCTGTATTTAAGACCACACTTTGGCCTCTCTGTTTGTCTCAGAGTGCTTTGCTTGGCACACTTTTCCTCTGTTGGAAGAGTAAAACTAAGTGAAACTGGGGTAAAGCACCCAAGTGCAGTCAATCAGAGCGCTGACATCCAGGTTTACGAGAGATAAAATACTTTATTATTAGCTACAGACAGTGTGCAGTCGTATCATTTTGTCACAAAGTGTTGCTTAACAGTATACTCTGGGGAAGAAACCAAATTGACAAAAAGTTGGTAATCCACACCAAATGCAGCGTGGCTTTGTGTGCTGCACTGCACTGGGGTTGTATTTGTGTGTTCATTATTTACACAACACAACTACAAGGGCTGGTAAAATATTATTTACAACTATTTTAATGAGAGCATTTATTCTTCCACTGAGCTATTTGTGCTGGCTGCCATTGTGATAAAAATAAACGCAAATCCATATTCTATAATTATTTCCTCTAGCAAACTGCTATGTGATTTATCAGGCGCTTGAACATATGTGTGTGTAACCAACAGATACAACCTTGAAATGTCCCTTATTAATACACACATTTTATTGCCTTCTAATCCTCCTTATTTTTATGGACTTTGATCTTGTAAAATGTGTTATAATTAAAAAGCCCATTCATTTATGATTGTAAACCACAGCGTGCTATTAGTGTACATTACAATTAGCAGCGGGCTGTGGTGTAATCTCAGAAATAATGACACTTCTTTCTGCAGAAGGGCTACGGAGCTCAGATATAATCTTGAATTCTTATTTAAAGAAGCACAATCTAACTTTTCTGGTGAAGGGCCCACCACCTGCTTTTCTCCATTGGTATGTTCCTTATTATGGCATTAAGTGTATCTATCTTGCAATAATTCCAGTTTTTATTGCTCAAAAAACATGCATTCTTACTGTGAGAGGGTGCACCTCTCCACAGATCTGACCTGTAACTTGTCGGATAGGGCGTACTGTAGAACATTCAGTGTGGCCACTTGTGTCCATCTTCACAGACACAAGAACCAAACGGCGGGTCTCTACCAAAAAAGTCCCATAGAGCTTTAATCTTTTCTCCCTGAATGTGTCAAAATGAAGGTGGACTTTTAAAGGTTGTATTTGAATGTTTTCTGCTTTTTACTGTCATTACCCAGACTGCATCATATTCTAATCAGGTAAGCATCCACTTAGTATTCACAAACTAGCGTTTCATATTTACGCAGGGAAAAAATTAAAGCTTTTCTCGGATATTGCTCATTTTCCTCTGCTGCTGTTTGGGTTAAGCACAATGATTTATTCATTTCAACAATTTGGGGTCTGGAGATGGTATTCAGGGCCTGTTTTCGCTTTTAATCAACACCAAGATTTGAAAAAAGTGGGTAATTTCTAAAAGTCTGCCCTGTGTGATGGAGTACATAAATGTAGCAATAGGAACTACTAATGCCGCTTTCATAGATTTGTGTTGTATTGTTGTGCCTTTCCTCCATTATGTAGAATACAGGCTAATGATATGAGATAGGGGCTATAAGGTATTAAAGTAAAGCCCTCTCCAGAGCTTTATGGAGATGAGCCATTGTGATGCATGCCTGAGGTTTAGCAGCGGGCTACTGATGATTAAACTAATTTAAAAATAACATAGCGCCTCCGAGTAGAGCCCAACACACAAGCAGGCACCGGCAGAAAATACAATAAAACGCTCTATTTTACAGCATCACTTGACTGTAGGAGTTTGATCTCATTATGCAGAGCTTGACTATTGATGTAAAGACGCACTCCGGCACGCTGCTTTCTTTTGACATGGCTATTAAATCCAGCCAGAGAGTGGAGTGTCAGATTTTATTGTAAACGTCTATGAGTATATCATCACTTTCAGTATGTTCTGTATTCCCCCATTCTGAACACTCTGCATGCATTATTATTAGATCTAAAACACAATGGTTGCCAAGACAGCGAGCATATTCACAATTAAAGTCACATTGTGCTATTTTCTAATCTATGTTATAATGTTTGCTCATTAAATACATACCTGGAGTTTCATTTTATGTTATTCGCACATGTTTAATTGTAGCATTAGTCTACACCTGACTGCGGAAAGCTTCCTCTGTATCCAGACTGACAGAAGCAAGGCTGCCTCCAACCGATCCCTCCAACCACCAGCACATCCCTCACACAGCCCACACCACACTCACAGGGCTGGGGAGTATTTAAAGATACAGATATAGTATGTAAGAGTTTATTGAGGTGAAAATAAGACCAGTATGTTCTGTTCTCTGGTCTCTGTGAAAAGCACTTAAATGCAAATCACTGCAAATCATTTAAAATTAACTACTGCTTCTATTATACACATTTTTAAAACTAGAAAACTCAGGTACAGCAGCTTTAAGGTGCCACCAATGCCATCCAGAAAACTGCTTCCAAACGATGCCCAGTGGGTGGTACTGGAAAAGGTACTGAAAAGGTATACAGTGGTCCGTCTCTGTCCGCATTGTGTTCTGCGTCCTGATTGGCTAAGCGACTGTAGACCATTGTCCATCAGTCTCCTCTGTGACGTGCCTCCTGTACAAATTTACATAAATGTTGGATCGCAGTGTGACTCTAAAGTGCTGTATGTTTGCAATTTGTTTTCTCCCCGACGAAACCCACAATGTCGATGAAACGTTCTGCACCGACAAAGGCGAAGGTTTGAACTTTGAGAGAGTTTAAACGAGAGAGAAATGTGAGAAAATGTTATTGCCTGTGTGAGAAAAGTATATAAAGTGTGTGGTGAGGGGTTTTACAGCCAAAAACAAATAGAATAATTGTAAAAAATAAAGCTGATACTGCTTTTATTGCGGGTTATTTTTAGAACGTAACCCCCACGATAAACGAGGGACCACTGTAGTTCAAATAATGGAGCGGATCATAATTGAAAGGTCCCCAGCCCTATTTAAACATAGGCAAGGTGGGTCCACATCAGCACTGAGATTGAACCAGCGAGCTTTAGGTTGATGGGCAAACACTCAAACCTATTGCAAACAAACGTAACTTCCTCCATCATCGATTTTTCTGTGAGATTTTGAATGGATACAATTTTATTCATCGTATTCCCCATTCCATGTCCAAAAGAATATAATAAACGAAATGTCCGCTCTCTAACATTGAGATTAATATGAAGATTAAAATGAAATTATGTGAGGCTGCTGTAGTGAATATAAATACAGAGGCAAATAGAAAGCATTGTACGACACTGCACCAATCCCAGGCTCTTGTGTGTCTGTGAATGAAGACTGGAATTATTTAAATCAACGGATAAATAGAATGCAACAAGATACAGCGTAAAAAAAAAATCACCATTTATTTCTGACCCAAATGCTGTTGAGTTTTCTGGTACTGTGGGGTAACTATTCTGCCTTGTTTAGATCACAAGTCACAAAAGATCTTTTAATTTTCTACAAATGTGTGGTGTGAAAGGGCTCCAAAGCTCAGACGGTGTAATTGGTGAGGAGGACACTTGAAAACAAAACCTCTCTGCTTTGGCATCATTACAAACATTTCACGCTGAATAATGAAGCCCCGAGTAATGGTGATTCACAAGTGCCACATTAACAATACTACGACCTAATAGGACTTTTCCATTTACTACTCATTATGAAACAAGAGCCCTTATGTTCAACGGGCGAAAAAAAGCCCACAGACCAAACCCCGACTTTCAGCTCATGGCACTGCGTTTGAGAACTGCTCCTCCAACGGACTACAAGGCTATAGTATTTTCACTTTAAAAATACTAGAAGATGTGGAGTAAATGCACGGGTCCCTGGGAAAAATGTGGGATTATGAGTCAGGAATCTCAACTTCAGTCATCAGGACATCATTTTCAAAGATCTAAAGACCATGTCAACCTAGTCATGTCAAACCGCATGTATCTTTGTTGAAATTGGAGCATTTCTGTTCTGGTTGGATGAAAGTTAAATTGCAAGTACTTTTTTTTTATTTTCAAACCTAAATGAACTCAAAACATCAATGATTTACTTTCTTCCAGCCCATAATGGCATGATGTATTATCACAGATTACATTATGAATTCTTTTCAACATGAGATAATCCAAGAAGTTAGAGAAGTGTAAATTCAATTATACTGAAATGTAGAGAATTCAGTTTGATTAAGCACCGTGATGGTTTTAAGTAGCGCTTCCATTAAAAATTTAAATTTGACATTTAGAACGATTCAAGAGTGGAAATGATATGACAAAATGCATGTGCTGACTGAGACGCTGGCATCACCAAAGCTAAACCAATCCTACTTGAAATTCTCTAGTCTCCTTTCTGTTTTAAGATGAGCGCTTTGCATGTCAACAAGCTTGCACTGGCATAACCAACAAAGTGTTTTGAGCCATGAAGAGGTAGAAAAGGGAAGTTATTAAAAAAGCCCCAACTCTGAACTAAAAACATTTGAATTTGTGAGCTTGGGAGCATTGCATGTTGTGTCTTCTAATCACCACTTGCCTTGTTTAAAGTGCACAAAGAAGCCACAAGCTAGGCTAATGATCCTTTCCCATCCAAGCTCATTCTGGTTTCAAGTAATACATGTTTACTTTCGCACATTTAGTCAACCTCTCCTCTTTCCATATCTCTTTACTCC